>NW_027361724.1:1822500-1912500 GCF_039654945.1 Dendrobates tinctorius
TGCGTTGATCAGATAATCAATGTCAAAGATGCGATGAATGTCAGTAAATGTAGTTTTCATGTCGTTTCTATAAAATCTTCAATTTACAACGAGCAGTTCAATTACCCAGAAAATACAGTCAATTAAATAGTGGGTGATTGGACAGTAAGGGGGGGTGGATCATCGATCTTTGTATTCTTATCTAGCAAGTGGACATTTAATTTGTTTTTTTTTTGTTTTTTCTATTAGTGCTGGAATAAAAAAAAATATATATAATATATATATATATTAAACGAGCAGCAGATTTATTGTCATGTCGAGGGGTGGGGGAATGATGATGGACAGTCAGGGGCTGCTACAATGTATCCATCCCTCCCAAGTTTTAAATGGAAAAAAATGATCCTGTTATTTTGGATAAGGAGTTTTTGGCCACTGTCTGGTTCTGTTTGCCTGGCCATCTATCTCAATGCCTTGTGTTTTTTTTAAGGGTTACAACCTTCTCAGTTAGTGAAGAGACCTGAAAGCAACTGTGATACATCACTGGATCAACAATCCCTATTTCTTTATCCCCTTTAATAGATACATTTAAGAAGAGTAAATGAAAGAAGGAGGCTGTTGTTGTTGTTTTTTGTTGTTGTTTTTTTTTTTTTGTTGGTTTTTTTTATAGAGGAAAATAAGGTTCCCACAAGGGAGCACTCCAGTATATATTTAACTAAACTGCAATTAAAGACAGTATCAGCTTGTATCATTTAGGACTAATGCAATAATAATGGGGAATTACCAGGACCAGAGTGGCTCTGATAGCAGCCCTCCTATTCCCTACAGTTTAGCATTGTTGTAATTAATGCCAGCCTGAGCAGTTGGTAAAGAAATTTTCATGTAAGGACATCTTGGTTAAATCGAATAGAAACAGACTCTTCTGCACACACCATTGACTCTGGCATTTTGTGCTGGAATATCGATTTTGCCAACAGTATAGTAGTCTATGTAATGCTGGTGTCACCTTCCCTGCAATGATTTTGATATTTTTATCTTTTGAACCTGGAGTGTGAGGATTATTTTATTGTAAAGCGAATCACATTCACATTACATGATGAAGATGACCATTTATTTCCATCTGATCGTAGGTTAGAAAAGCACATTCTCTCTTAATTGAATACATTGGAAGGCAATTACTGTTTGCTATTACCCTCAGATTTGTCTCTGTCTGACAGTTAATATTTTTTCCCCCCTCAAATTATCTCCTTTGCAGATAAAACTAGAAACATAAAAAAAAAATGCGTTTTGCAGAAGGTCTTAGTAGATTTAGCTAAACAGTAGTGCAAGCGGATAGAACGAAATCCCATTTAAATAATATTTATTTGTCATCACCAAACACAATAAATAACATAATATACAAAGCTTTTTTTTTTAATCATTATTGCACATTTTTTAAAATATTTTACAGTGATTTTTCTTTAACAGACACCGATTTTAAAACACGTGTATTATACAGATGTGTTTATACAGACATCAGGATCCAAATGATCCAACATAAATAAAGTTCATCGTACTAACAATCGTTCTTATAACATAATCACGACCGAACCTGTAAACATTATTGCCCAAAAAAAAAAAAAATATTTACATAAAGGAGGCCAGATGAAAGATGCAAGAAAGGAAGATGTTGCATAACAGTGCTAGACTCCCTCACAATCCATAAATTACATATTTCATAAAATTATTATTTTTTTCATTATTATTATTTGCAGGTTGTAATCTTACATTAACTTATAGAATGGTTTAAACAAAAAAATTCAAGTAAACTGTAAGCAATGGTTACATTTCCCGAGAAATAATCTGTATAAAACAATAGTAATAATAATAAAAGGTAGAAAACACTGGCTATGCTCAGACTGCATACAACCCTGGCTGCTCTGGCTAGTGGCATGAAAAATGGAAAGAAGAAGGAGACCAGTGGCATTTCACAAAACTGCTATACAAAGGTAGCGATCATTTATAGAGGGGCTGATTGTTATGGGAGCATTGATCGTTCTATACATCTATCTATAAATAAATATATATATTAAATATATGTGTATATATACACACATAGAATTTTATTTACTTTACGGGTGTGTACATATATATGTATATATAATTATATATATGATAGACAGATAGCTGTGACAGAGGGATAGATAGAAAGAGCTAAAATGTGTGTGTGTGTGTGTGTGTGTGTGTGTGTGTGTGTGTGTGTGTGTGTGTGTGTGTGTATATATTTACACATATCGTATAAAATCATAGATGGATGGATAGATAATAGATAGATGTGTGTATATTATATGTATACAAATATGGTATGATATAGATATGTGTGTGTGTGTGTATATATATATATATATATGTATATAATATACACACATATGGTATGAGATAGATAGATAGATAGATAGATAGATAGATAGATAGATAGATAGAAAGAAAGATAGAAGGGATAGAGAACTTGAAAGACCCTAGAATGCCTAGAAAGTGTGTGTGTGTATATATATATATATATATATATATATATATATACAGATATAGTATAAAAATGATAGACAGATAGATAGATAGATAGATAGATAGATAGATAGATAGATAGATAGATAGATTGATAAATAGATAGAAGGGATAGAGAGCTTGAAAGACCTAGAATGTGTATGTATATACATATAGTATCAAATGATAGATAGATGGATGGATAGATCGAAGGGATAGAGAGTTTGACAGACCATAGAATGCCTAGAATGTATGTATATATATATATATATATATATATATAATGAAAATGATAGATAGATAGACAGATAGATAGATTGATTGATAAATAGATAGAAGGGATAGAGAGCTTTAAAGACCTAGAATGCCTAAAATGTATGTATATATATATATATATATAATGAAAATGATAGATAGATAGATAGATAGATAGATAGATAGATAGATAGATAGATAGATAGATAGATAGATTCGTTTTTCTGGATGGGTCAGCACAAGCCAGTGCAGGTTCTGAGAGTGCTGCAGCCTGGAGGAGGTCTCATTATGTGAGGAGTGCAGTGGCTCTGCGGGGAGCATTATGGAAATCTGTAGGTTTGATTTAATGAGGCTTCTTCACACTAGTGGAATATCAACTTTAAGGAGAACAGTCTGCCCAGGGTGTCCGAGCATCCAAAATGAAAATTGCCAATTTTGATGATAGTAGCTGAGCTTTCTTCTCGGAAATCACTTCAGGTGAGGGATGTGGCCTGGAATAACATACATCCTATGCCCCGAGAACAATGTTTTCTGTGGCAGGCCTCTTATCTGTCTCTCCTAATGACTTCCCTTAGCGGGTTGTTAGTACTTGACAGCAGGTCTCTATGCGGGGAACTTTCCACCAATTCTACATTCAAAGGAGGTCCATCAGAGAACATGATTGGCAATTTTCGTCATAATCTACACATTATTAGCATCAGAATTGACATGGCAATAACACTGCTAGTTTGTGATGTGCTTTCTAAAGTTCAGGGAACTCCCTGCAGGAACTGGGGGGTTTTGGGAAAGCAAATTTGTATTTACCCAGTGGTAACTTGGCATCGAATCCTCCTCCTCCTGTTACCAGGGGATATCATTAATCATGTTTCCCAGGTAAAACTTTTTCAGACAAAAGAATGATCTGCCCCACTTTACATTGCCCTAATCTCAAGATTCAAGTATTTTCCAGATACAAAGTAATTAATCAAAAATAATATAAAGCTTACTAGGATAAAGCGGCAGCCTAGAAAATCAGGCCATCAGTAAAGAAAATCATCTTGTAACCCAAAGACCGGATACAATAATAATGATGACATTAAAATCAGCACACAAAACTATATTGTACAATGGAAATACATCAGAACAACAGTATCAAAAAAAGAAGAAGAAGAAGAAGAAAGTGATGTTTTCGTTTCTTTTCATCTTGGAGTGCAAGTACTCATAATGCAAGTTCCATCCCTGTAATTAATTTCTTACTTAATTGTTAATTATGGATGTAGAAATAAAATATTTTACTTATGAGCTGATATATTAAAAAAAAAAAAGTCGCCTTCCTTGGTTGTTGATGGGAGTTTTGCGGCCAGTCCATAGTGGGGGGTCAGTGCAGGGTGTCTGGGGGCAGTTATCTGGTTAGAGGGGCTTCCTCTCTTTGGTCCGGGGGGGTGACAGAGGTTTTGCTGAGCGCTGCTGCTGAGTATGGGAGGAAGCTGCTCTCCGACCTCTGAGAGGCGGCGGTGCAGGTGAAATCCGAGCCCCTGCCGGCGGAGCCCAGCGCTGTCTGGTTAGTGTGACAGCTGAGACACGAGCACGGAGCGGACCCCGGGGCGGCGGCGGCGGCGGCGGCGGCGGCTGCAGCGGCCGCCGTGCTACTGAGGCCGGCCGGGGACTGATAGAGGCCCGGATGTCTGAAGCTGCACAGCAGTTCTGGTCTGGAGTACGGGTGAGAGAGGGCGCGGAAAGTGTCCAGGGGGCGGATGGACGTAGCGAAGGGGGAAGCCGCAGCTGCTGCAGCACCGGAGGCCGCCGCGGCTGCCGCTGCCGCCGTCACCCCGACGTGGGGGTAGTAATGCAGAGGCACGTGGGAGTGGAAGGGGTACGGAAGGCTCCCTGTGGCCGCAGCGTGGGTCATCATGTAGGTGTAGAAGCTGGGGTCCGCTGGGTGAGGCCAAGACATCGCCAGGCGCTGCCTCTTGTCCTTCATCCGCCGGTTCTGAAACCAAACCTGCACATGGGCGAAGACAGATGAGGAAGAGTGACACAGAAAGGACCAGGCTGCATTACCCTGAGTGCAGAAAACAGTACAAATGATACACAAAGTAAGCGAAGAAAACCCAAATCTCTGGAGGAGGAGGAGTATTGATCAGGGACAGACGGTCCTCCGGACTCCCCGGTACCAATGTCACCGATAACAAGAGCCGAGACGGACACAACACATGGCTGGGAGAGAGTTTAGGGTCCCTCTCCTATATAGGCGAGACCCTCTGGAGAAAAGCTGTCACACCACACTCCAGATCTTGTTTTACTCCCCAAATATAGGGTCATATCCTTGTGAAAAAGAAACTTCATTTCACAACTTTTTTTATTTTTTTTTTAATGCGGACTTCTCTATGACTGACAATGCCATAGAAACAATCTTCTGTGTGTGTATATATATATATCATTACTCTCTACAGGAAAAAAAATATTCTATTTTTGTACCTGTACTACAATATACTGTGTGTATATATATATATATATATATACACATGCACATATATTTTACAACATATATAGTGTTTATATCTTTACCAAATATATTGTATAGTGTATATAGTCAATTTTAAAATGTTGTCTATATATTGTGACTATAAACATTAGAGATTATAAATATATATATATAGATATATATATATATATAGATAGATATATAGATATATATATATATTACTGTGTGTGTGTGCTCTTGTATGTATTTGCTTGTAGTTCATAATAATTCACATTTGACCTGAAACTATATGGTTCTATTTTATCTATCCTATTTTATCCACTCAGGTCATTTGATTTAGTTTTGTAATTTCTGTCACCAAATTACAGATCCTGTGACCCAAATGACAGTCTACATACTGAAACACTGCAACAATCCATCACCCATTATTTGGCCATAAAGTACAGCTTATGCATCTATACTATATATGTAATTATTATATATATGTTATATTTCTACACACATACAGGACTGTTCCCTTTTGAACCTGTTTTGCAGCTTGATATCATTTATTGGCCCAGCACTGAGGGTTGCTATGAAATGTTGCAGTTAAACCCCTGGGACTGGATATTGTTCAGATGCAGAATTTTACTGTGGAATGTTCCCATAAAGCCGGCGCCTGGACCCACGTATGAAAGTGAGCAGCCCCCAGTGCTGGCCGAGGGGGCCTGCAGGCAGTGAGCAGCTCCCCCAGGCTTCTTACCTTAATAGTTGTTTCTGGGAGGTTGAGGGCGGCTGCCAGCTCACATCTCCGGGGCCGGGACACATAGTTCTCCCGGTAGAACTCCTTCTCCAGCCTTCCTATCTGCTCCCGTGTGAACGCTGTCCTGTATCTTCGCACCTGGTCAGCAGCTGAGCTGGAGCTCCCAACGGGGTTATTACTGCAGCCCAGGCTGCCTAATCCTGAGCTGGTGGACGAACTGGTGGTGCTGGCCACTGAGCCACTCTCTGCAAAGCAAGCAACACATTATGGAATGACTATATATATATATATATATATATATATATATATATATATTTATTGATTGATTTTACATACAAGATGAGGGCTCTGATTGCACAAAAAAAGAGAGAAACTTTCAGAACCATATGGGAATATTTCATAGCCTCTATAGTTTGGAACACCCAATTCCTTTTCTTACAGGCTCAGTCTTATCTTAAAAATATGACATCTCGCTCCTATTTGTAATTTTTTTTTCTTAAAGGGTGTTAGGAATGAATAGCCAGGTCCTATTATTTATAGTTTAAAATCAACAAAGCAAATAAATAGAAGCGAAATGGATCAGTATAAAATGGAGAGACCCCATTAGAGAATGCGTTGTCCATTCTCAGGGGGGATTCAGTTGTGCAGAATTAGAGCTTTGAAATGTGTTGTCTAAATGAATTCATAATAAATGCGTTAATCTACTCTATCACTGAATTAACTATTTTTTTTTGTTTTGTTTTATTGATTACCATTGGACAGACAAACAAACAAAAAAAACATCGATTGGTTGTTTCATTGTGCAGGTGTTAACCTGGTGTAAAGTTTGTATGTAAAGTTCCCTTAATAAAATGCAGTATATACATTTATGTTTACTTTGATGTTTTAGGTGTTGTTTTATGTGTTCTTAAAGCACATAAGATGCAAACGAAGCACATGCTTACATATAGTTATAGTAAAATCGTTTCATGGCCATTCAAGTAAATATATGATGTTGGATCAGCTCTAATATATGACTAAAAATGATTATTTTATTTTTTTCTGTATATTTCTATGTTCCATTAAAACGAATATGCCATGGATACATATTTTATGCCCTCTACATGTACAAAATCGTGTTAGGTGTGTGTCGATTTTAAAAAGAAAATGTAAGTAAAGTTCATCTTGTGGTCCATACCTTTGCTGATGCTATCCTTTAGCTGGGTACCACTCAGGCTGTTGGGGGAGCGCAGGGCTGAGCACCCCACCTCCACATCACTGCTCATATCTGCCTCTGAAGCCACGTCTGAATAGTGGCTTATCTTCTTGCCTCTGTCAGATCCAGGCAGGTCTGATGCGTTGTGATTAGACTCACTGTTGGAATGAGAGATGCCAAACAAGCTGTCTATTTCAAATTTGCCTTTGCTGGGGATGTCCCCTATAGATCCATGCATAGAGGAAGAAGTTAGCCTGGGACTCAGGCGAGCGTTGTGATGAGCATTTTCCAAGGCCTCCAGCACTGCATTCCCAGCTGAGTCGGATAGGTTGGAAAGCCTTTTGCCTGTGCTTGGGCTGTGTAGACCTCTTTCCATAAGAATCATCTCTTTTCTTATCCTTTCCATCATCTCAGCTGTTGTGAGGAGGGAAAGCAGTGAGAGTAGGGAGCAGGCTCGGTGCTGTAGTGATGATGATGATGATGTGGCTGCACAGGGGCCAATTCACACGCAGCCTCCTGCCACTGCCTCTAAAGATTATCTGCTCCTTGCAGTACAAATTGTAAGATGCCAAAGCGATGGAATGACTGGTCAAAATGACCCATACATCCTTCCCAGCCAGAAATGTCATTCATCAAAAGCTGGGGCTCGTCATTAAGGGATGAATGACGCTGTCTGAATAATCATTTATTGGAACAGTTTTATAAGCAAATAAATACAGGCTCGTGTCCCTGTGAAGGCGGGTTCTGTGCCGACAGCTCTGTCCTCAGGTAGAGAGAGGGAGAGACAAGGAGTGAGCTGGAGGCTCCTGATCACATCCTGCTGCACTTGCTGTGGGGTTTGGCCTCTGGGGTGAAATTGACAGTCTGATTAATAAAACGAGCAGAGCAACATTTCCCTTTCATTTAGGGGCATCATTAGGTTGTGATTTTTTTTTTTTGTTTTGTTTTGTTGCCTTTAAGGTGCTAATGATGCTGATGGCTGTTCTCTTTCTCTCTTTCTTTCTTTCTTTCTTTCTTTTTTTCTTCTACGAATAAATGACCATTTTCTTTAAAAAAAAAAAAAAAATGAGAACAATTTTAATATTCTATAATGAAAAAAATGTCCTATTATTTGTATCCTTATAAAAGTGCAAATTATTGCTATTTGTTGAAAAGATTCGTGTTTTGCATTTTCATTCTATTTTCAGGGAAATGTGATTTTTCTTCTTTTTTTTTTTTTTTTTTTTGCAAATTTCAATACCATAGCAATGTTGTTGTTTTTTTTTTTGTTGTTGTTGCAAATTGAGAATACTAAGTCTAATTTATGGCAACATACCAGATATTCATAGAATGAAAAAAAAAAAATATAATCTCTATTTTATATAATCTTGTAAAATAATAAATATGGATAGGATGTAATCCTGTTCTTAGGGTCAATGTGCATCCTTAAGTCTCTTTTAGATTGCATAGAATAACCTGATATTTAAATCTGTCATGTTTGTTGAATATTGATATTTTTATGCTCAGGTATCGAACAGACATCAGAAGTGATGTTTCCTTACAGATGCTGCCAGCATTTATACTGAACATGTATGGTTATTGTTTAAATGTAGCCTTTACTTTCGCTGAAGAACCAATATGATTGTCATTAAAGTGACCATTTCCACTTTCCAGACTCTGATGACTTGGGAAGACACCGATTATCTTATCGCTGTCCTTTGGCGCCCCCATCAGTTTACATCTAAGTATTGCTACAGGAATTTCAGCCTTTATTGCAGCAATCATCTTAAACTGGATAGCTTCAGTCTTTCGCTTCACCCAGTTTACAGAAAACAAACTTTTTTTATCAAATAAACTTTTTATTGTTCTTATATAAATTGGACTTTCAATTAAAAATAAGTTCTGTCTTTATAATTCCTTGTACACAGTAAAAAGGAGGAGGAAATAGAGGGTGTGAA
Source organism: Dendrobates tinctorius (assembly GCF_039654945.1). NCBI lineage: Eukaryota > Metazoa > Chordata > Amphibia > Anura > Dendrobatidae > Dendrobates > Dendrobates tinctorius. Next base: position 1,831,593 of record NW_027361724.1, read on the forward strand.
CTTACTGATACTTGTCATATTAATGCAAAACACTAATTAAATACAAGCCTGGAACCAGACTAAAGTAAGGCTGAATTCAGACATGCTAGATTTGTTGCAATATTTTTTGCTCCTGTCCCACTTATCTGAATAGGGGGAGTAAAAATCAACAGTATACATAACCTACAGAAACAGTCCTATTGAGATGGATTTTCAGATGCACAAATCTGCCATGGTTCAGAAATGGATTGTTAGATCAGGGTATATCATAACATCTCTCACATTCACATGTGTTTCGAGAGTGTGTTGCCTATATATATAAATATATATATATAGGAAAAAAAAGAAAAAAAAATGGAAAAAAAAGGAAAAGAAAAAATATATATATATACATAACATACATACACATGATTTTGTAATGTCTAGTAATATATACGATTTTGTACTATATATATATATATATATATATATATATATAAAATAGCTCCTGACTTTCTATTCATTAATGGTAATTTATTGGCATGATATTATGCTCTCTTGCTATTAGTTGTTTTGTAATTAATGTGCTTATATTATTGTACAATGTCCACTGTATACTTGAGAAAAGCCAAAATAAGCCAAAATATGGTATAATCACATGACCATTGTAGTGTACTATTGTCCTATATGCAGGGAAGTTCTCCCAATGTGTACAGGACGTGCTTAGAACCCTTAATACTGGCAAATATGTCAAAATGGTGCCCTTTTGACATGTTAACCCTTAGTTACGCCAGACAACATAGGCAGGTTCACTTTTCAACTTAACTCTATACAAACTACAGAGTAGCAGATATAGGCAACTTTATATGTTTAGAATTGCAGACAGACATGTTCTGTGGGATTGTTTCAAATTGTACTCCATTATGAAAGATATACAATTAATGAAAAGTAAAAATGTATATATAGAAGAAAAATCCTTTATTTTTTTTCCCCTCCACCATCCAGGATGTTAAAAGAAAAGTCTGATGGCAGGATAGGTGGAATGGAGCCTTAGTATATGAATCAGTTGCCCAACCAGCTTGCATCAGTCAATCAAATGAAAACTTTTGGACATCAGCTGAGGCATAAGAAAACTGAGCTGAATTGAACACATATATGGAAATCTGCCTTTACATATGAATTTGTATAAATTAGATTTTTTTTTTGTCTTATCTTTAAACTCTTCAGAATTCTGTTAAAAAAAATCCCACACAGATCTATTCTAGACTGATGTAAGGTAAACTAGACTTCTGTGCACAGTGCATCCATTTGCAGCTCATATAAATTGATACAATAAGCCAGGTGATCCTTTCCTATATGGGATGCAAAAAATAACATAAAGAGAAATATAAGCATGGGTGCAGCCTAAAAGTCAGATTTTGATGTCTAAAAAAATAAAATCTCTTTATCCTTATGTAATTTTTTCTACAGTCAATTAACACTGATTGGATAAAATATACATAAAGCTGACAATATGAATTAGAGTTAATGTCAGTACCCACCAGTAATCCAGTGTTCACTGTCCCTGATTACTGGGAAAAACAAGAATGGAGCTTGCTGGATTGCAACTTGCCTTATCATTAGTCAATCCTCCCTTAGCCTTGAGTAAGTGCTATCAGATTGTACACTAAAATGATTATAGAATAAATCCACTTTTTATCACATTTTATTGTTGAACCCCCAAAGTATAAACGTGGTCAAAGCTTTAGAACATTGAGAAAAAGGACAAAGATCATGACTGAAGTGTGAAAATATATGTTTGCAGTATATTGCATACCTGAATAAATGGAATCCACACCAGGGGTCCATGGACTTAGACTGTTTCTTTCTACAACACATTTTGTTTCTATTTTCATTGTTTTCATGTATATGTGTATTCTGTTCGCAGCTTTGTATTAATACATGTGTCACTGCTCCTGTTTTTTTGTTTTTGTGTATTCATTTTTTTATAGTGCAGAGGAAAAAAATATCCAAAATATGCATCCATATTACAGGTAAAAAAAAATTTCAGGTTCTGCTGATTTACATAAAAACATTACAGTAATCGTACATGAGCCAAAAACAAATTTAGTAACATTAACTCTGTGTGCCAAAACACACAATTCTGAATGCACAACTAACCAAGAACACACACACACACACACACACATATACAGTTTATGTACATATATATTTTTGCATATATAATGCTCTGGCAAAAATTAAGAGACCACTGCAAAATTTTCAGTTTGTCTGATTTTTCTCTTTATAGGGTTATTTTTGAGTAAAATGTATATTGCTTTTTATTCTATAAACTCCTGACAACTTGTCTCCAAGCACTAAATTTTGTATTTATTTTCAGAAAATGAGAAATGGTCAAAATAACAAAAAAATGCAGTGTTTGGAGACCTCAAATAATGCTAAGAAAACAAGTTCATAATCATTTAGAAACAACAATACTAATGTTTTAACTCAGGAAGAGTTCAGAAATCAATATTTTGTGGAATAACCATAATTTTTAATCACAGCTCTCATACGTCTTGGCATGCTTTCCACCAGTCTTTCATATTGCTATTGGGTGACCTTATGCCACTCCAGGTACAAAAATTTAAGCAGTTCTTTGTTTGATGGCTTGTGACTATCCATCATCCTCTTGATTACATTCCAGAGGTTTTCAACGGGATTCAGGTCTGGAGATTGGGCTGGCCATGAGAGGGATTTGATGTGGTGGTCCTTCATCCACATATTGATTGATCTTGCTGTGTGGCATGGCGCATTGTCCTGCTGGAGAAAAACAGTCCTCAGAGTTGGGGAACATTGCCTGAGCAGAAGGAATCAACTGTTTTTCTAGGACAACCTTGTATGCGGCTTGATTCATACGTCCTTTGCAAAGAATAACCTGCCCAATTCCAGCCTTGCTGAAGCATCCCGAGATCACAGTGGGTGCAAGACACTGTGGCTTGTACACCTCTCCTGGTCTCCGTCTAACCATTAGACCACTAGGTGTTGGGAAAAGCTGAAAATTAGCCTCATCAGAGAAGTTTACCTTACTCCAGTCCTCTATGGTCCAATCCTTATGGTCTTTGGCAAACTTCAGCCTGGCTCTCCTTTGCTTCTCATTGATGAAAGGCTTTTTTCTAGCTTTACATGACTCGAGCCCTGCCTCTAGGAGCCTGTTACGAACTGTTCTTGCCATGCACTTCACCCCAGCTGCCATTTGCCATTCATTTTGTAGGTCACTTGATGTCATCCTGCTGTTGCTGAGTGACATTCGAATAAGATGACGGTCATCCCGGTCAGTGGAGAGTCGTTTTCGCCCTCTGCCCGACTGTAGCTTTGTTGTCCCCATTGTCTGCTGCTTGACCTTGTTGTAATGGACTGCCCTCTTAGAAATGTTTTAGGATGGAGGCAACATGATGATCACTGTATCCCACTGCTAGTAAAGCCAGAATTGAGCCCTTCGTTTCCTCACTCAAGACTTTTATTTTCAACTCCTTTGGCATGGTTAAAAGTTATTTTTTCATTCCTATTACTTTTAGGAAATTACTAGCACTTGTTTTGCCATCCAGCTTGTCCTAATGCAAGAGGATTGAGAACATCACAGCCGGGGTTTTTTTTTGTACTTTCCTTCATTAAATAAGATTTGGTTCAGGTGATCACCTAATCAGAAGCACATTAAGTAGAATGAGGTGTACTTTGGTTGGAATTCAACTGACACTGGAATGGAATGGCTGTCAGACATGTGGAGAAGCTGATTTTTATAAAACTGTGCGGTGGTCTCATAATTTTTGCCAGAGCTGTATATTTTTTGGCTTTTTTTTAACAGATAAAGGAAATAGGATAGGGTATACATTATTGATTCTTGGAATAGCTTACTGTTTAATGAATAAAGCTTTACAGAGCTCCTATTATTAAATATCAAGTTCATTGTATAAGTCATGACAATGAGCAATGTTTGTAATTTGCTTCCTTTTACAAAACAATGCAGTAAAGAATTATGATATTTACTTACATCATATGTTGCCACGTGTTTGAGTACGGTAGTGTGGACTTCTGCCTACTGGGCAGCGTTCTAGTGTACAGACATGCTGAGTCTCTCTCCCCACAGGACAATAACCTCACTCCCCATAGAAAGTGAACCTCTCTCATCACATGAGGAGAACCTCTGTGGTAGCATGGCAGTTAAACTGAGAAGACTTATTTTGCAAGAGATGTGAGAAGGGAGTATATTTTCATCTTCCAGAGGGGGAAGTAGACTCATTCTACCAAGAGTCCGCCCTCAATAGCACAAATTAAAATAGTTGCACAGGCTTGGGGTACAAGTTTGCACACTCTATGTGACTGAAGACTTGTATATCCTCACAGCGCACACTGCACGCTGTGAGGATTCTCCAGTGCTGGCACCAGGAGTTGACGGTCATATAACCGCAAGTATGTGATTTGCATACTTCCGGCCACATTCCAAATAGACGTGTCCAGCCTCTATCATCAATTCCCTAATATTGAGTGAAGCCACACACATCTAATAGCATACTTTCATCATACAACCACCCACTCCCAATACCGGAACCATATGGAAGAAAAATATTATAAAAATATATGTTATACTTTTATGTTATAAACAATGTAAATTAAGATAAAATGGCTAATAACATCATGTCTTGTATGACAATGATTAGATGAGACAATGATGAGATTAATGATTAATGAGAACACCCCTTTAGATTAAGTCCCATGATGACTTTTTGGTGAGTTTTTGTCAGTGTTTATTCTCTCTGTGCAAAAAATGCAGCGTCTTACAGTTCCAACAAGGTAGATGGGATTTATAGAAATCTCAAGTCCATCGTGCTTTTTTGACACTACATAAAATGACCTGCGATTCGTGTTCCAAATCCCCAAGATGTCAACTTGGCTACACAGAGTTTTATGTGCAAATTTTCCCCATAGGTGAAAATCGCGTATTTCTTAGTGCATTAAATACAGTACACATGACTGTATCAATAAGTTTTGTCAAAGCCAAATACTGGGAAGTATCAGTCGGTACAAACAGGGATGTGCATGGGCCCCAATATTGGCTCCATATAAAAGTACACAAGAGTAACAAATACAGTACAAATACATATGCAGACTTTATATTTACTGGTTCATATAAAAATGCTCATTTACACAATGCAACTTTCCATCCAGCGTGAATAATAGAGAAATAAATAATTTTTCAGTGTGAATCAGAAGTGAAAATTCACAAAAGATAAAAGTTGGTTATAATTTTCAAAATGTGTTCTGGACATTTTACAGGCTTTCTATGTACAGACATGTTAAAGAGAATCTGTCAACAGGTTTTTACTGTTTGGTCTGCGAGCAGCATAAAGCAGGTGCTTGCTGTAGTTTTGATAAATGACTGTTTTATCTGCTGCACTTCTGCAAGTCCTCTTAATAATGAACATCTGCTATGTAGTCCTCTATATTCATGAGCTCTGGCTATTCCCAAAAGTCACCAATTGGCATCTTGGATAAAGCTCATCATTGATAAGACTAGCAAAAAAATAGAGATAGCTCAAAACTACAGCAAACTGTCCAGTAAGCGACAGTCCTGAAATCAGTAATTTAAGATAATCTCACATTGGAAATTATAAATTTGGGGACTGACTGCCTTTAAAGCAGGGGTGGGGAACCTTTTTTCTGTGAAGGGCCATTTCGATATTTAAACTATCCTTCCGGGGCCGAAAAAATTGTGCGCTAACTCTGCTCACAATGTAAGGCATGTCGCTGGCACTGTTGTCCATACATAATCTTTCACTGCACGCACCTCAGTGTTCAGTAGTAAACGCTTAGTGTGTATGCTCACAGACCAAGAAGAAATTAAAAGACTGGTAGCCATCGAAGCACAGCTGCTAGCACAAGCACTTTGGACCCCAGGAATTTGCCCGGGTGCCGGAGAAAATGACATTGCGGGCTGTAAATGGCCTGCGGGTCTGAGGTTCCCCAAACCCTGCTTTAAAGAGTTATTCCCACCTTTACAGATGGGTATTGTGAGATTGTGCTTGTAAAAGCATGCACTTTTGCAGTTTACTGTTTCTTAACATTTACATAATTTTATTTTTTTATTATCATTTTAAAAAATTGTAGACCCTTCAGGGAACTTGAACCTGTAGTCATCACTGTATTAGAATCATAGAATGTTAGAGTTGAAAAGGCATATGAAAAAATATCTTGGTCTCCTTTGAAGCTCAGTATGTTGCTGTGCTTCATAGAAGTACAAAGATGATAACAACAGAGCATTCAGCAGGCCCCCATCTGCTATTGTATCCCATCAGTTCCACGCAATCTCAGAGAGCTGATGGGGGCCGATGTGTGTGAACATTGGAGTGAGTTCCATATAAATGCCAATTTCAGAGATTGACAGGGGTGTTTAAATGGATAACAGCAGTGATGAGCGAGTATACTCGTTACTCGAGATTTCCCGAGCATGCTCGGGTGATCTCCGAGTATTTGGATGTGCTCGAAGATTTAATTTCTGTCGACGTAGCTGCATGATTTGCGGCTGCTAGACAGCCTGAATACATGTGAGGATTTCCTAACAAACAGGCAATCCCCTTATGTATTCAGGCTGGCTCGCAGCCCCAAATCATGCAGCTACGGCGACAGAAACTAAATCTCCGAGCACATCCAAATACTCAGAGATCACCCGAGCATGCTCGGGAAATCTCGTGTAACGAGTATACTCGCTCATCACTAGTTAACTTGCTCTTTGACAATCTACAATCTACAATTTGGCTTCCGCCCCCATCATTCCACTTAGACAACCCTGACCAAAATTACCAATGACCTACATACAGCCAAAGCTAACGGTCAATAATCTATACTCCTCCTTGTAGACCTGTCCTCTGCGTTCGACACAGTTGACCACTGCCTCCTACTACAGATCCTCTCCTCCTTTGGCATCAAAGACCTTGCCCTATCCTGGATCTCATCATACCTTTCCAACTGCACATTCAGCGTCTCCCACTCCCACACTACCTCCTCATCTCACCCTCTCTCTGTTGGAGTCCCCCAAGGCTCTGTTCTAGGACCCCTACTCTTCTCAATCTACACACTTGGCCTGGGGCAACTCATAAAGTCCCACGGATTCCAGTACCACCTTTATGCCGATGATACGCAGATCTACCTCTCTGGCCCAGACATCACCTCTCTGCTCTCCAGAATCCCAGAGTGTCTACCAGCCATATCCTCCTTCTTCTACTCTCACTTCCTCAAACTCAATGTGGACAAATCTGAACTGATCATCTTTCCCCCATCTCACAGATCTTCCTTACCTGACCTTTCTATAACAAATGACAACATCACACTTTTCCCTGTACCAGAGGTCCGCTGCCTCGGAGTAACCCTTGACTCTGCCCTGTCCTTCAAACCGCACATCCAAGCTCTCTCCACCTCCTGTCGCCTCCACTTAAAAATATTTCCAGAATCCGTCCCTTCCTCAACCTTCAATCTACTAAAATCCTTGTGCATGCCCTCATCATCTCTCGACTATTGCAACATCCTTTTCTGTGGCCTCCCTGCTAACACCCTTGCACATCTCCAGTCCATCCTCAACTCTGCCGCCCAACTAATTCATCTCTCTCCTCGCTACTCCTCTGCTTCTCCCCTCTGCAAATCTCTTCACTGGCTCCCACTCCCTCAGTGTATCCAATTCAAATTACTAATACTGACCTACAAGGCCATCTACAACCTGTCTCCTTCATACATCTCTGAACTAATCTCCCGATACCTTCCCTCACGTAATCTCCGGTCCTCCCAAGACCTCCTTCTCTCCTTCACACTTACTCGTTCCTCACCCAACCGCCTCCAAGACTTCTCCCGAATAGCCCCCATCCTATGGAATTCCCTGCCCCAACACGTCCGGCTATCAACCACACTCGGATCCTTCAGACGGAACCTGAAAACCCAGCTCTTCAGGAAAGCCTATAGCCTGCAATGATCCCCGCTGCCTCCTCACCACTACTGAAGCTACCGCCTCACCATCACTGGAGCTGCTGCAACACCCCAACATACTGTCTCCTTCCCCACCATCCTGTAGCATGTAAGCCCGAAAGGGCAGGGTCCTCTCTCCCCTCTAAATCAGTCTGTGATTGTTAGTTTGTTTACTGTAGGTGATATCTGTAATTTGTATGTAACCCCTTCTCATGTACAGCACCATGGAACCAATGGTGCTTTATAAATAAATAATAATAATAATAATAATAGTTAACAGCCAAGGTTGAAGCTCAGCTCTGGCCACAGCTGCTAGATTTAGATGCTTGCTATTTAATTTAGCCGTGTGTGGCATGGGCTCAGCTCCTGACTGAGCATGCCCACATACCCCTACCCGCTCCATGACGCATATATCTATCACAGGTTGTTAAGAGGTTACTTGTAAATAGAATCCAAATACCTTTAATTAGCATATCACTTTTTGTCTACATAGGTAACTTTTATAAAGAAGGGAGAATTGATTCAAAGCAAACTGAATTCACTTCAGCCGCCAATTTGCTTGATTCTTGTTTTGGCCGCAAAATAAAACAAAATTACATATACGGCATTTAAAAAACAATTGTATCTCCAGCATTGACGTTGGCAGTGCCTGTCACTTTATTTCTAACATATTTGAATGACACAAACACCTGAGAACGGTTTAGTTCAGCTGAAACATGTTGTGATTTTTTAATAAATTTTGTTTCGATTTTAATCAGTTCTGGTGAATAACCCATTTTTTGCTTTGGGAGTGCCGGTCGTCTGGATTTTCTCTTCCAAAAATTATATACATCTTTCCCCTCACCTGACCTTGGACTGCAATTTCCTTCCTGGTCCTCCAGTAAATCTCTTACTCTATAGGCCCCGTTACACGCTTCAATGTCCCAGCAATCCCACCAACGATCCGACGTAGATGGGATCTCTGGGACATAGTTAGCTGATCGCTGGTGAGCTGCCACATAGACAGACTCACCAGCCATCAGGACCAGCAAGCAAGCTGGTATCCAAGGTAAACAGCGGGTATCTAAGAGCCGCGCAGCTCTTAGATACCCGCTGTTTACGTTGGATACCAGCTCCCAGCGTCGCTGATCGTTGGTCTCTCGCTGTCACACGCAGCGATGCGTGCTGGCCGGCGGGAGACCAACGATCAAAAAATGGCCCAGGACGTTCCTGCACGATCAGCGATACCCGGCGGGGGGGCCGGTCACTGATGCGTGCCACACACAGCGATGTCGCTGGCGAGATTGCCGTGGCGTCACAAAATCAGCGATCTTGCTAGCGATCTCGCTGTGTGTGACGGGGCCGTATGGCTTTAGTCTTCCCCTCTATCTTAATCTCCAATCTCTGGCTTCTCTGGCAATGACAAGGCCTCAAGCAAAGTCAAAATGTTTCATGATCCATAGTTGAATTTCCTGGCTGAATTTGAGGGAACCTGATGCATTTGAGTTTAGCAGATTCGCTCATTTTTACTATAGAATGTTGAAATGGCTGCTATTTTTGACACTTACAGAAATCTGCTCTTAAGTTTTAATAGTAAGCACTTCTGTTGTAATCTGGGGATCATCTGGCAATGCAATGTATAAATCATGGGTAGGTCACAGCAGTCACTCAGCTTTCAGAACGACAGAGAGAACAGCAGTGTGAGCAGCCTCTTCTTATCTCAGCAGCCTTGGTACAGCGTGTACCACCAATGGCAGCAAGCCACGTGGCCTCACCCCCAGAGCCGGCAGTGCTCACCCACCACCTCACCTTTCATTGTACGTTCAACTGTATCAACATCCAGGATGCCGATACAGCTGAAAGTAATGCTGAAAGAGGGAGCATCAAGTGATGCTCCCTCTTCCATCATTTTCTGTCTGACGTCTCAGTGCAGCAGGCGCAATGACATCATTACATGGAGCCCTCTGTGCTGAGATGTGCAGCGCTTCAGATCGGTCTCTGCAGAGATCAGAGCAGCAAGGGAACGAGTAGGAGAGGTGAGTATTGTATTTTTAAATCAGTGAGTACATTGTGTTGGCCATGGAGGACTATGGCATGCATTATACTATATGAAGAACTATAGGGTGTATTATTCTATATAGAGGACCATGAGGAGTGCATTACTCTGTATGGAGTATTATAAGATGCATTATACTGTATGTAGGAATATGGGGTGCATTATACTATACGGAGAACTATGGGGAGTGAATTCTACTATGTGGATAACTATAGGGAGTGCATTATACTATATGGAAGACTATGGGGAGTGCATTATACTGTATGAAGGACTATGGAGAATACATTATACTATATGGAGTATTATGAGGGGTGCTTTATACTATATTGAGGATTATGAGGGGTGCATTATACCATATTGAAGATTATGAGTAGTGCATTATACTATATGGAGAAATATGTGGTGCAGTATGCTATGAGGGCTATGGAACCCATTATACTATATAGAAGGCTATGTGGGCGTTATTATAATATTTGGAGTGCTATGTGGGGGCTGTTATAATATGTGGAGGGCTATATGGGGGCAATTATAATATTTGGAGGGCTATGTGGGAGCTTTTATTCTTTATGGAGGGCTATATGTGGTCCATAATACTATATGCAAGCAATTATACAGTATGAAGGTTTGTGTAGGGTTCATCATACTGTGTGGAAGGCTGTGTGGGGGCCATTATACTGTTTGGAGGGCTAGTGAGGGCCAATACACAATGTGGTGAGGCATGGGGCCATTTTACTATATGAAGTCCTATTATTCTGCATGAACAGCTGCTTGGGGGTACAGTTGGGGGATCATATTGTGTTGCTATCACAGTACTTTGCTGGGGGAGTTAAGTTGGGGTACCGTACTGTCATTATACTGTGCATGTGGAGGGTACTGTGGAGGAATTCACTGTGGATGTATCATAATGTGTTTGTGTGGCACATTTGTAGACATCATACTTTATGGGTGCAATGAAAGGGGAATATAGGGCTTCAGTAGAAAGATAATTACTTTGTAAAGGCTACAAAGTCTTCTGTAATCCTGCCAAAAAAAAAAAAAAATATATATATATATTTTTTTTTTTTTTTGGATGGAAGCCCAATCAGAATTTCTGCTATGGCGCACCATGATTTCTATGTACGACCCTGCCCTGGTATCTTCCGTATAAGATCAGACAGACCAGGTGGAGAGCAGTGTGAGCAACTTCTTCTTACCTCAGCAACCTGGTATATCTAGGATTAGATCAGATATATAGGAGTGTGAGTGACCTCTTCTTACCTCAGCTCCCCTAATCTCTACAATATTAAATCAGATATATGATGGACAGCAATATGCATGGCCTCTTCTTACCCTATTAACTCCAGTATTAGATCAGATAGCAAGCTGGACAGCAGTGGGAACAGCCTCTTTTATATTGGATCTCCTGGTATCTCCAGTATTAGATCAGATAGACAGGGTGGACAGCGGTGTGAGCAACCTCTTCTTACATCAGCACCTTTGGAGCCTGCAGTATTAGAGCAAAAAGACAGGGTGGTCAGCAGTGCAAGCGGCTTCCTGTTACCACATCACCCTGGTCTCTCCAGCACTAGATCAGACTGACATGGTAAACAACAGTGTCAGCAGCCTCTTCTTATCTCAGCAGTCCTGGTATCTTGAGTATTAAGGTACTGTCACACTTAGCGATGTACCAGCGATCCCGACCAGCGATATGACGCGGTCAGGATCGCTGGTACATCGCTAAGTGGTCGCTAGTGAGCTGCCACACAGGCAGATCTCACCAGCGACATCGCTGGGGACGGGGATCGCTACTTACCTGTCACACCAGGCGATCCTGCGTCCTCCCACCCAGCTCCACGCGTCGCTTGTCCTCACAGCAGGAAGCGCCGCAGGAAGCTGACGACGAGAAACGGTCCTGGACGTTCTCGCGCGATCAGCGATAACCAGCGGGGGAGCGGGTCGGAGGTAAGTATCAGACACAGAGATATCGCTAGCAATATCGCTATAACGTCACTAGTTATAGCGATATTGCTAGCGATATCTCTTAGTGTGACATGCCCTTTAGACCAAATAGACAAGGTAGACTACAGTGTGAGTAACCTCTTTTTTACCTCTGCACCCCTAGTATCTCCAATATTAGATCAGCTAGACAGTGTGGACAGCAATGTGAGCATCCTCTTCTTATCACAGCACCCCTGAAATCTCCAGTATTAGATCAGATAGAGAGGATCGACAGCAGTGTGAGCAGCCTCTTCTTACCTCAGCACCTCTGGTGTCTCCAGTATTAGATCAGAATATCCACAGAGTGCACATCTTCTTACAGATGAAGCGAGGAGTCAGAGCTTCCTACAGCATGTAATCACAGGCTCCTGTCCTATTAACATTCTATGTCAGGTTTCTGTCAGGGGTAACAAGATGGTGTTCTATACTGATTACCTCCCTAGACAAAACAAGTGTGATATGCTAATAAAAGGCATTTAGGAATTTATCACTAATCACGTTTTCTTTCATTATCATTTTCTTTTCACAGACAAACCTTTTATGCTTCATTCAAGTACAGGTGCTTCTCACAAAATTAGAATATAATCAAACAGAGTGATCTATTTCAAGTGTTTATTTCTATTAATGTTGATGATTATGGCTTACAGCCAATGAAAACCCAAAAGTCATTATCTCAGTAAATTAGAGTAATTAACAAAAAAACACCTGCAAAGGCTTCCTAAGCATTTAAAAAGGTCCCATAGTCTGTTTCAGAGGTGCTGAAGGCTACTATCAAAGCAACCTGGGCTTCCATAACACCTCAGCAGTGCCACAGGCTGATCACCTCCATGCCACGACACATTGATGCAGTGATTGATGCAAAAGGAGCCCTGACCAAGTATTGAGTGCATTTACTGAACATACATTTCAGTAGGGCAACATTTCAGATTTTACAATAATTTTTCAAGCTGGTGTTATAAAGTATTCTAATTTACTGAGATAATGACTTTTGGGTTTTCATTGGCTGTAAGCCATAATCATCAACATTAACAGAAATAAACACTTGAAATACATCACTCTGTTTGTAATGACTCGATTTAATATATGAGTTTCACTTTTTGTATCAAAGAACTTAAATAAATTAACTTTTTGATGATATTCTAATTTTGCGAGACGCATCTGTATATTATTTGATAATATTTGTATATCTAATAGCAGGTGGTACAGGAGCTTATTGGCACGTTCAAAATAATCATCTACTGATGTCTATTATTTAGAGTTGGATTCTTATGATAGATTATATGTTTAGTTATAGGGGTTGTCTTAAGTTCTTAAATGGATAAAATTGCAAAGTGCTTGTAAAAATAAGAAACTTTTTCTAGTGGAATTTCAATATCTAGGTTATTCAACACACCTCACCCTCAAGAGTGGCCAGATACCGAAGCATGGAGAGCAAACTGCTTGCAGGCTGTATGTTTTTTTTCTCTGTTATCTTAGGCCTGTTTCACACTTCCGTTTGCCACCATCAGTCAAAATCCGCCGTTTTGTTAAAAAAACGGATCCGCCATTTTTCTTTGCGGATCCATTTTTTTTACCTATTGACTTGCATTGTCGGCGGATTTTGACTGATGATGGTCCGTTGTGTCCGTATTTGTGCGGATCCACCAAAATTTTGGCGTCCGCTAAGATCACCGAACGGAGCCTGAAACGTTTTTTTTGCTCTGCGGATCCACATTTTCCCTTTTTAACCCTCAATCTTGTCTGGCTGCTAGAAGAAAAAAATTCTCTCTCTCTCCCCCCCCCCCACCGGCCTCCTCCACTTCTCGCCCGATCTCCAGCCGAGCATCGCGCGATTTCCTACAATTCTCGCGTGATCTCCGGCGGAGCATCGCGCGATCTCCAACAATTCTCGCGTGATCTCCTTCACTTCACGATCGCTACTCGCACACTTCCCGCGATGATCACTCACCGCATCTTCCTGATACCACTACATCCAGGTAATAATTTTTTTTCCCCAGGCGCGGTTCCTTTAAATTTTTACCATCGGTGGATCCGTACATCCGCCGATCCGCTGACCCCCGTTTCTGTCAGTCCGCCTGCGGATCCGTTTTCCGCTATTTTGGCGGATTATGACTGACAGAAAAAACTGAAGTGTGAAACAGGCCTTAGTTGAAAATTTACTTTTTTAAACAAAGCATAGTGCAAAAATTATGGAATCGCTCAATTCTGAGGGAAAAAATTATGGAATCATGAAAAACAAACCGACAAAAAAAAACCACTCCAACACATCACAAGTATTTTGTTGCACCACTTCTGGCTTTTCTAACAGCTTGCAGTCTCTGAGGCATTGACTTAACCCCTTTCTGACATTATGGCATACTATGCCGTCCAGGGTTGTGGAGTCGGTAAGCCAAACCTGCGACTCCGACTCCTCAATTTCCCTTACACCGACTCCGACTCCAACTCCGACTCCACGACTCCGACTCCCACATATATTGCATATATTTAAGTGAAAAATTTATTGTAGTACAATGTGAACACCAGACATTGAATCATTTTTATGATACAATAATCAAGATATTTAGATAGAACATGATATATATTTATTGGAATACAACTTTAGAACACAAAAAGCTAATAAATTGTAAATATGTAATACACTATGTAATATTGATTACATACAGTGGGGCAAAAAAGTATTTAGTCAGTCAGCAATAGTGCAAGTTCCACCACTTAAAAAGATGAGAGGCGTCTGTAATTTACATCATAGGTAGACCTCAACTATGGGAGACAAACTGAGAAAAAAAAATCCAGAAAATCACATTGTCTGTTTTTTTTTTTCATTTTATTTGCATATTATGGTGGGAAATAAGTATTTGGTCAGAAACAAAATTTCATCTCAATACTTTGTGATATATCCTTTGTTGGCAATGACAGAGGTCAAACGTTTTCTGTAAGTCTTCACAAGGTTGCCACACACTGTTGTTGGTATGTTGGCCCATTCCTCCATGCAGATCTCCTCTAGAGCAGTGATGTTTTTGGCTTTTCGCTTGGCAACACGGACTTTCAACTCCCTCCAAAGGTTTTCTATAGGGTTGAGATCTGGAGACTGGCTAGGCCACTCCAGGACCTTGAAATGCTTCTTACGAAGCCACTCCTTCGTTGCCCTGGCGGTGTGCTTTGGATCATTGTCATGTTGAAAGACCCAGCCACGTTTCATCTTCAATGCCCTTGCTGATGGAAGGAGGTTTGCACTCAAAATATCACGATACATGGCCCCATTCATTCTTTCATGTACCCGGATCAGTCGTCCTGGTCCCTTTGCAGAGAAACAGCCCCAAAGCATGATGTTTCCACCACCATGCTTTACAGTAGGTATGGTGTTTGATGGATGCAACTCAGTATTCTTTTTCCTCCAAACACGACAAGTTGTGTTTCTACCAAACAGTTCCAGTTTGGTTTCATCAGACCATAGGACATTCTCCCAAAACTCCTCTGGATCATCCAAATGCTCTCTAGCAAACTTCAGACGGGCCCGGAAATGTACAGGCTTAAGCAGTGGGACACGTCTGGCACTGCAGGATCTGAGTCCATGGTGGCGTAGTGTGTTACTTATGGTAGGCCTTGTTACATTGGTCCCAGCTCTCTGCAGTTCATTCACTAGGTCCCCCCGCGTGGTTCTGGGATTTTTGCTCACCGTTCTTGTGATCATTCTGACCCCACGGGGTGGGATTTTGCGTGGAGCACCAGATTGAGGGAGATTATCAGAGGTCTTGTATGTCTTCCATTTTCTAATTATTGCTCCCACAGTTGATTTCTTCACTCCAAGCTGGTTGGCTATTGCAGATTCAGTCTTCCCAGCCTGGTGCAGGGCTACAATTTTGTTTCTGGTGTCCTTTGACAGCTCTTTGGTCTTCACCATAGTGGAGTTTGGAGTCAGACTGTTTGAGGGTGTGCACAGGTGTCTTTTTATACTGATAACAAGTTTAAACAGGTGCCATTACTACAGGTAATGAGTGGAGGAAAGAGGAGACTCTTAAAGAAGAAGTTACAGGTCTGTGAGAGCCAGAAATCTTGATTGCTTGTTTCTGACCAAATACTTATTTTCCACCATAATATGCAAATAAAATGAAAAAAAACAGACAATGTGATTTTCTGGATTTTTTTTTCTCAGTTTGTCTCCCATAGTTGAGGTCTACCTATGATGTAAATTACAGACGCCTCTCATCTTTTTAAGTGGTGGAACTTGCACTATTGCTGACTGACTAAATACTTTTTTGCCCCACTGTATACACTCACTGGCCACTTTATTAGGTACACCTGTCCAACTGTGTGTTAAGACTTAATTTCTAATCAGCCAATCACATGGCGGCAACTCAGTGCATTTAGGCATGTAGACATGGTCAAGACAATCTCCTGCAGTTCAAACCGAGCATCAGTATGGGGAAGAAAGGTGATTTGAGTGCCTTTGAACGTGGCATGATTGTTGGTGCCAGAAGGGCTGGTCTGAGTATTTCAGAAACTGCTGATCTACTGGGATTTTCACGCACAACCATCTCTAGGGTTTACAGAGAATGGTCCGAAAAAGAAAAAAAATCCAGTGAGCGGCAGTTCTGTGGCCGGAAATGCCTTGTTGATGCCAGAGGTCAGAGGAGAATGGGCAGACTGGTTCGAGCTGATAGAAAGGCAACAGTGACTCAAATTGCCACCCGTTACAACCAAGGTAGGCAGAAGAGCATCTCTGAACGCACAGTGCGTCGAACTTTGAGGCAGATGAGCTACAGCAGCAGAAGACCACACTGGGTACCACTCCTCTCAGCTAAGAACAGGCATCTGATGGCTACTTTCAGCAGGATAATGCGCCATGTCATAAAGCTCGAATCATCTCAGATTGGTTTCTTGAACATGACAATGAGTTCACTGTACTCAAATGGCCTCCTCAGTCACCAGATCTCAATCCAATAGAGCATCTTTGGGATGTGGTGGAACGGGAGATTCGCATCAGGGATGTGCAGCCGACAAATCTGCGCCAACTGTGTGATGCCATCATGTCAATATGGTCCAAAATCTCTGAGGAATGCTTCCAGCACCTTGTTGAATCTCTGCCACGAAGAATTGAGGCAGTTCTGAAGGCAAAAGGGGGTCCAACCCGTTACTAGCATGGTGTACCTAATAAAGTGGCCAGTGAGTGTATATATTGTATGTATATATATAACACTATGTAATAAACTACGTAAGTGGCAAAAAACAGTTTACAGCAAAAACATACTAAATAACATTTGTGCAGTCTATGATTTTGCTCTTAGAAATAGAATTGCCTCCATCAGATCCTCCTTTATAGATGACCTCAAATCTGACCTAATAAATTTAAGGCCAGAGAACAACCTCTCTACACTAACTTGGGTTGGAGGCAAAGCCGTAACCACATGGGCAACATCTCCAACAATTTCCGGGTATAAAGGAATTACCTCATGCACAGTCAGTTTTGATGAACGGTTGAATTTTTCTATTTCTTTGAGAGCAAGTGAAACATTTTGCTGAAATATGGTCAATCTGCTTGCTATAGGAGACAGAGTGAAATCTTTTTTCTTGTGGCAACACTTTGCCTGCTCCATGTCATCCAAATGCTTGTCAAGTTCAAACTTCTCATCTGATGAAGATGAAGATATGGCAGCAGTAGTACTGTCAGGACCCAAGTCCTCTTGCACCTGGCAGTCCTCCTGTAGGACACTCATCCTAACTGCTACCTCAGTCAGAACTTCTTTTCCTTTAGTAAGCTGTTGGTCATCAACCAGTATATGATGACTTGGGTCCACATAAACAGCTGCCAGAAAAATTTTATTTTCCAATAGCTGTGTCTCTCTCCGTTTCATTGAAGCAGAAATGCCATCTGCGATTAAAACCTCCTCTTTGGGACAGGCAAAATTGCAAGTTCTTCCACTCCCTTATGACAATGCCAGGAGTTAAATCCTCAGCTCGTAATTTTTTAGTCACGGTAAATGGGTGATTAAGCAATTCCTTCAATTCAGCCACCTGTGTCCATTGACCTTCATTCACAATATCTATAAGAAATGGTTTTAGTTCAAGCAATTGCTCAATCATTAAATAAGTGCTGCCCTACCGAGTGGCTTGATCGACAATTGCCCCTTTCCCAGCACGTCTCTTCAAGATGGAATCAATTTTAGGGGTTCTGGCGGCAATAACCAATTTCCTCACTTTTCCAATCAGATTTCCAGCATGTCCCTCTTGCAGACAATCTCTTATTGCCAGCTGCAGCGTGTGCACAACTTTCTCATTTTCTCCAGCTCGGTGCCCAGGAATCGGATCCTGTGCAGGGCAGGCACCCCTCCCCCTCCTCTCTCTGGTGAAGATGGCAGAAGACAGGACAGAGGAGGGGAGATTGCCCCATGCAGTCTGGAGCCGGTGCATGACGGGAGCACTGCAGCATACAAGTGAGTTTTGATAGGTGCATGCCCCTGCTTCTAGGGTGGGGCAGCTGCTCCCCCTGCCCCTCGCTGGCTACGGCCATGATTCACACACAGCCTTTTTGCGGATCCGTTTTTTTGCAGTAAAATGCAGTGGGTTTCAAGATATGACATTTAGACACATTGTTTTGTGAGGATCCATTTTTGGGCTGAATGAGCATGTCAGTTTGTGTGGTGTTTTTCTAATCTGCTTTTGCTATTGAAAACATCTATGAGGTCAAAAACCTTTCAGGTGATGCGTTTTTTTAAAAAGATGATCTCCTTTTGCAGCTGAAAAACGTATCCTCAAAAAACGCAGCAAAAACGCTGTGTGTGAATGTAGCCTTAGATCAGGAATAGAACAGCCATTTATAGGACATTTCATAACTTTCCCAAATTCCTACGAAAAAATATTCAGCACATTCTGCATTGAACAACTGTACCCAATTTACTATATATTTTAGGAGTCGGAGTCAGTCCAATTTTATACCGACTCCAACTCCGACTCCACCTAAATGAGCTCCGACTCCGACTCCACAGCCCTGATCCCGTCCATGAGCCCTGGGACTTAATTCCCAAGGACGGGATAGTACATCATAGCAATCAGCAGTGCCCCTCCCCCGTGGGGGAGCACCACTGATCGCGGCCAGGTGGCAGCTGATTATCACAGCTGACACCCGGCACTATGTGTCAGGGGCGGTCACGGACCGCCCCGCCACGTTAACCCCTGGCACACCGCAATCAAACACGATTGCAGTGTACCGGGGGCATAGGAGAGAAGCGCGCAGGGTGGGGGCTTCCTCTGTGCTACCCTGCGACCCCCAGAGCAGTGCGATGTGCCGCGTCACTCCGAGGTTCTCCTCTCTGCAGGCCCCCGGATCCAATATGGCCGCGGGGGCCTTTGGGGGCCTGCAGAGAGGCGGCTTCCACAGTGCCTACTGAGAGCAGGCACGAGGAAGCCTGCAGCAGTGCCTGTCAGATCGCTGATCTGACAGAGTGCTGTCTAAACTGTCAGATCAGCGATCTGACACCTTATAGTGATGTCCCCCCGGGACAATATAATGTAAAAAAAAACAAGTGTAAAAATAATTTATAAAACATCCCCCAAATAAATTAAAAAAGATCCCAACTAAATTCTTTTTTTTGTAAATAAAAAAAAGATAAAAATGCACATATTTAGTATTGTCACGTCTGTAACGACCCGCCCTATAAAAATATCCCACTAGTTAACCCCTTTAGTTAATCCCTTCAAAAAAACGAAGCAAAAAACAATGCTTTATCATCATACCACCGAACAAAAAGTGTAATAACGCACAAAGAGGGATATAAATAAACATGGTACCGCTAAAAACTTCATCTTGTCCTGCAAAAAGCGAACTGTCATACGGCATCATTAGCAAAAAAATAAAAAAGTTATAGCTCGCAGAATAAAGCGATGCAAAAATAATTATTATTTTTATAAAATTGTTTTCATTGCATAAAAACGCCAAAAATTAAAAAAATGACATAAATGAGGTATCGCTGTAATCATACTGACTTAAAGAATAAAAACGCTTTATCAATTTTGCCACACGCGGAACGGTGTCAACACTCCCTCCAAAAGAAATTCTTGAAATGCTGGTTTTTGTTCATTCTGTGTCCCAAAAATCGGAATAAAAAGCGATCAAAAAATGTAATGTGCCTGAAAATGGTACCAATAAAAACTTCAACTCGTCCCGCAAAAAATAAGACCTCACATGACTCGGTG
Source organism: Dendrobates tinctorius (assembly GCF_039654945.1). Taxonomy (NCBI): domain Eukaryota; kingdom Metazoa; phylum Chordata; class Amphibia; order Anura; family Dendrobatidae; genus Dendrobates; species Dendrobates tinctorius. The sequence goes on from NW_027361724.1 coordinate 1,851,742, forward strand.
GGTCAAAATATGGAAAAATTATAGCTCTCAAAATGTGGTGATGCAAAAACTATTTTTACAATAAAAAGCGTCTTTTAGCGTGTGACAGCTGCCAAACATAAAAACCCGCCATAAATAGTAAATCAAACCCCCCTTTATCACCCCCTTAGATAGGGAAAAATAATAAAATTAAAAAAAAATGTATTTATTTCCGTTTTCCCATTAGGCTTAGGGTTAGGATTAGGGCTAGGGTTAGAGCTAGGGTTAGGGCTAGGGTTAGGGCCAGGGTTAGGTCTAGGGTAAGGCTGTGTGCACACGATGCGGATTCTGCTGCAGATTTTTCCGCGCAGATTTGGCTAAATCCGCAGGTCAAATGACCTGCGTTTTACCTGCGGATTTAGTGCGGATTAGCCTGCGGTTTTCCACTGTGTTTTGACACCTGGTAATGGATCAGGTGTCAAACCGCTGCGGATTCCGCACAAAGAAGTGACATGCTGCGGATTTAAAACCGCAGCAAATCAGCGTGGAAAAATCCGCAGCATGTGCACTGCGTTTTTCATTTGCCATTGAATATAAAGATACTGTACAACATAGCAGAAACTGCTGCAGATCCGCAAGGCCAAATCTGTTGCGGATCTGCAGCAGAATCTGCAACGTGTGCACACATCCTTAGATTAAGGGCTAGGGTTAGGGCTGAGATTAGGGTTAGGGGTGTGTTAGGGTTAGGGTTGAAGTTAGGGGGGTTTCCACTGTTTAGGCACATCAGGGGCTCTCCAAACGCAACATGGCGTCTGATCTCATTTCCAGCCAAAAAAGTCAAATGGCGCTGCTTCCCTTCTGAGCTCTGCCATGCGCTCAAATAGTAATTTACCCCCACATATGGGGTTCCAATTTCTCCTGTTACCCTTGGGAAAATAAAAAATTGAGGGCAAAAATATCATTTTTGTGGAAAAAATATGATTTTTTAATTTTTTGGCTCTAAGTTATAAACGTCTGTAAAGCACTTGGGGGCTCAAAGTGCTCACCACACATCTACATAAGTTCCTTGTGGTGTCTAGTTTCCAAAATGGGGTCACTTGTGGGGGGTTTCCACAGTTTTGGCACATTAGGGGCTTTCCATATGCAACATGGCGTCCGATCTCATTTCCAGCCAAAAAAGTCAAATGGCGCTGCTTCCCTTCCGAGCTCTGTCATGCGCTCAAATAGTCATTTTCCCCCACATGTGGGGTATCAGCGTACTCAGGACAAATTGCACAATAACTTTTGGGGCCCCTGGGAAAATAAAACTTGGGGGTGAAAAGATCATTTTTGTGGAAAAAATATGATTTTTTAATCGTACGGCTGTACGTTATAAACGTCTGTGTATCCCTTGGGGGTTCAAAGTTCTCACCACATATCTAGATAAGTTCCTTGGTGGTCTAGTTTCCAAAATGGGGTCACTTGTGGGGGGTTTACACTGTTTATGCACATCAGGGGCTCTCCAAACATGACATGAATAGTATAAGAAATTCCGGCACTTAAAAGAAATATATGCAGAAGAAATTTATTAGTACAACAGATTCTCCCAAAATTATATGACGTTTCGGTCTACAACTCAGACCTTCATCAGACTAGAGGTATGGAGATATATGTGAGCATGGAAAGTCCATGGAAGGCAGCCACGATAAGTAGCAATATTCTCCTTTTTGGAGGGGAGGAGAGAGATTTCAAGGTCTTGGGACAAACATGACATGACATCTGATCTGAATTCCAGCCAATTTTGCGTTGCAAAAGTCAAACCGCGCTCCTTCCCTTCTGAGCTCTGCCATGCTCTGAAACAGTGCCCCCCCCACATATCAGGTATCGGCGTACTCAGGACAAATTGCACAATAACTTTTGCAGTCCAATTTCTCCTGTTACCCTTGGTAAAATAAAAAAAATTGGACCTGAAGTAATTTTTTTTTTTGTGAAAAAAAGTTAAATGTTCATTTCTTTTTAAACATTCTAAAAATTCCTGTGAAGCACCTGAAGGGTTAATAAACTTCTTGAATCTGGTTTTGAGCACCTTGATGGGTGCAGTTTTTAGAATGGTGTCACTTTTGGGCATTTTCTATCGTATAGACCCCTCAAAGTGACTTCAAATGTGATGTGGTCCCTAAAAATAAAATGGTGCTGTAAAAATGAGAAATCGCTGGTCAAATTTTAACCCTTATAATTTACTAAACAAAAAAAAATTTTGGTTCCAAAATTGTGCTGATGTAAAGTAAACATGTGGGAAATGTTATTTATTAAGTTTTTTGTGTGCCATATCTCTGTGATTTAAGGGCATAAAAATTCAAAGTTGGAAAATTGTGAAATTTTCAAAATTTTCGCCAAATTTCCATTTTTTTCACAAATAAACGCAAGTTATATGAATGAAATTTTACCACTAACATGAAGTACAATATGTCACGAGAAAACAAAGTCAGAATCACCAAGATCTATGGAAGCGTTCCAGAGTTATGACCTCATAAAGGGACAGTGGTCAGAATTGTAAAAATTGGCCCGGTCATGAACGTGCAAACCACCCTTGGGGGTAAAGGGTTTAATGAGTGTCAAACTGTATTCTTCATCAATCTGGCTCCAACTTTCTCTGATTGCTGTTGCCAGATCAGCTTTGCAGGTTGGAGCCTTGTCATGGAGCATTTTCTTCAACTTCCACCAAAGATTTTCAATTGGATTGAGATCCGGACTATTTACAGGCCATGACATTGACCTTATGTGTCTTTTTTCAAGGAACGTTTTCACAGATTTTACTCTATGGCAGTATAAAAAAAGAACCATAATAATTTAGACTGAAAACAAAGTAACGCTACATACGTCAGCATGCCACGCAAAGCAAACAAGCCTTGATACAGCTCCACTGATGTAAAAATAAAAATATTAGAATAAAAAAAATACATAAAAAAATGATGACAAAAAACAGATTTTTTTAACTTTTTTCATCACTTAAAAAAAAGAAAAAAGTTTCATATTGCCATAGTCATACTGACCTGAAGAATCATGATGTTACTAGATCATTTTTACCACACAATGAATATTGTAAAGAGAAAACGAAAGAAAACACAATGGTGAAATTGTGTTTTTTTCCCACTATTTCACAATATGTTGTGATCTGGATTGTGTCATATTTTTTAGTTATTCTCGGTGACATGATGCTTGCTATAGTTTGTCTTCTGCTAGATTCAGACAGCGAGAACCTGATTTCATATTACGGCAAACAGAGGTTATTACTGTCTGATTCTGTGCTAATTAAGAAAGAAACAAAGGTAAAGGTACAGTACAGTAAGGCCCCAAAGAAGTCCATGGGTGCCATATTATAGCTACATGCAACCTAGAGGTTCTGCTGAGTCGTAATGCAGACAAGCCTTATTATTAGAAGCTGACTTTACATATGAGTTTATTACCTGATAACCATTAGGATGTATTTGGTGATTTGATATGCAGGCAGAGAAGAAAGGCAGAAACAAGTCCAACTGGACATCAACTTTTAGTTCAAGGTCCCATAATTAGCAAATTCTGTTTTGCCAATATCAACCATCTCTGTATCAGTAACTTTAGTTCATACCTTGACATACAACAGTTGTCTTGTGTCTCCCACCTTCAAGATCCCCAACATTCCCAAACCCTACAAACCACTACACATTCACTGAAAACTTACCTCTACAGAATAGATTGCCCCTACAAGTGTTATAGCACTGCCTCCACCTGACAAGTCTAGCGCTGCTCACTACATCCTTTGACCTATTTTATCTATTCCCTATTAAATTTCAGTAAAAGAAGATGAAAATTTAAAAAAATACAGTTTCACTGTCAAATTTAATGGAATTTACAGTTGTGGCCAAAAGTATTGACACCCCTGCAATTCTGTCAGATAATACTCAGTTTCTTCCTGAAAATGATTGCAAACACAAATTGTTTGGTATTATTATCTTCATTTAATTTGTCTTAAATGAAAAAACACAAAAAGAATTGTCCTAAAGCTAAATTGGATATAGTTCCACACCAAACATAAAAAAGAGGGTGGACAAAAGTATTGGCACTGTTCGAAAAATCATGTGATGCTTCTCTAATTTGTGCAATTAACAGCACCTGTAACTTACCTGTGGCACCTAACAGGTGTTGGCAATAACTAAATCACACTTGCAGCCAGTTGACATGGATTAAAGTTGACTCAACCTCTGTCCTGTTCAACTACCTTTTCCCTTAGATCTGTTGACAATTCTTTTGCTTTGCCCATGACTCACAATCCAGAAATGTCAGTGGCTTCATGAAAAATGCAAGAGTCTCTCTGGATCCCAGAAACTCGCTCAGCTTTTATGCACACACACTGATCACAAGCAAACAGGTCACATCCAGGTGAGGATGTTACCTTTAGTAGCCATTCAAACCCATTTGTGTCATTTTCTGCACATGTTATCAGGCCAAAATCACCAGGGTATGTAAACTTTTGAGCAGGGTCATTTGGATGTTTTGGGTTGTCATTATAATTTAAAAAGAGAAAACAAAGTAGTTTGACAATAAATGGCTTCACCCAACCACTAACCATGAGTGGAGAAAAAGTTTTGGTGTTATCATTCATATTCTCTGAAAAAAGTCCAAGAAAGCAAAAATTCTGCAGAGTATGTAAACTTTTGAGCACAACTGTATATTGCCTTGCTGTGTGCATGAGCACTAATTCTTATGCTTAATATACCCAAATCCTTTCAATTGTTAAGAAACGTTATTAACAAAAGTTAATTGTAAAACATTTCAAAATTACCTGTAGGTAAACCATGTAAAACACTGCTTTTTATACACCAGTTGAGTAATTTATTTCATCCTACCTGAGCTACATGTGTACATTCTCCCCCTTCATTAAAGGAATTTGGATCATGTGATCACCAGTCTGACCACCAGCGTAGACAGATTTTCTACTTGGCAGTGTCATATACTGTATCTGCTCCATTATTTCTGTGTAATATAAGAGAGCAGTTAAATATGGTAGATGAGACAGGCTGAAGCTGCACCACGTAGGATACACTGAGACTGCTGTATACATCACATAGGAGGCACTGAGACTACTGTACATACATTACATAAGAGACATTGAGATTGCTGGATATATGCACAAAAAAGAATACACTGAGACTGCTGTGTATATATATATATAAAACACCTTATTATTATTTTTTTTAAAGCATCATTTATTCTAGAGTGCTGGACATGTGCAAAGGGGGTTACATACAAAATACAAATATAAATTACAATGAACAAACTAACAATTACAGAATGGAACAGAGGGGGAGATGACTCTGTCTTTGCAGGCTTACAGTCTACAAGATAATGGGGAAAACCAAAAGCAAAACACAAAACAAATATCCTGGAATAAAAAAGTAAAAAAATATTGCAAAAATTGCATGAAGGTAGTAATAATAGTAATAATAAGGGTATTTAGTTAACATAATTTTGATCAAAATAATGTAGAAGCCATCCCGCCACGTCACGGCAACCCTTGTGGGACAGTCCTAACTCTTGTATTTAAAACCTTTCCACTTGTCAAGTGACGTAAATGTGAACAAGGACAGAGGGACTGAACCACCAGTAATAGTATAGGCCAGACAGGATGGATTTTCCAACTCAGAAACAGGGCGGTCACACCCTTATATGCACAGAATGCACAATGAAACAAATGAGAAACTGGGTCTGAGCAGAAAAAGTAAATTAATGTGCATGCAAAATGTAATTGCATATGAACACATGACCTTTACACAGAGAAAACCAAAAGCAAAACACAAAACAAATATCCTGGAATAAAAAAGTAAAAAAATATTGCAAAAATTGCATGAAGGTAGTAATAATAGTAATAATAAGGGTATTTAGTTAACATAATTTTGATCAAAATAATGTAGAAGCCATCCCGCCACGTCACGGCAACCCTTGTGGGACAGTCCTAACTCTTGTATTTAAAACCTTTCCACTTGTCAAGTGACGTAAATGTGAACAAGGACAGAGGGACTGAACCACCAGTAATAGTATAGGCCAGACAGGATGGATTTTCCAACTCAGAAACAGGGCGGTCACACCCTTATATGCACAGAATGCACAATGAAACAAATGAGAAACTGGGTCTGAGCAGAAAAAGTAAATTAATGTGCATGCAAAATGTAATTGCATATGAACACATGACCTTTACACAGAGAAAACCAAAAGCAAAACACAAAACAAATATCCTGGAATAAAAAAGTAAAAAAATATTGCAAAAATTGCATGAAGGTAGTAATAATAGTAATAATAAGGGTATTTAGTTAACATAATTTTGATCAAAATAATGTAGAAGCCATCCCGCCACGTCACGGCAACCCTTGTGGGACAGTCCTAACTCTTGTATTTAAAACCTTTCCACTTGTCAAGTGACGTAAATGTGAACAAGGACAGAGGGACTGAACCACCAGTAATAGTATAGGCCAGACAGGATGGATTTTCCAACTCAGAAACAGGGCGGTCACACCCTTATATGCACAGAATGCACAATGAAACAAATGAGAAACTGGGTCTGAGCAGAAAAAGTAAATTAATGTGCATGCAAAATGTAATTGCATATGAACACATGACCTTTACACAGAGAAAACCAAAAGCAAAACACAAAACAAATATCCTGGAATAAAAAAGTAAAAAAATATTGCAAAAATTGCATGAAGGTAGTAATAATAGTAATAATAAGGGTATTTAGTTAACATAATTTTGATCAAAATAATGTAGAAGCCATCCCGCCACGTCACGGCAACCCTTGTGGGACAGTCCTAACTCTTGTATTTAAAACCTTTCCACTTGTCAAGTGACGTAAATGTGAACAAGGACAGAGGGACTGAACCACCAGTAATAGTATAGGCCAGACAGGATGGATTTTCCAACTCAGAAACAGGGCGGTCACACCCTTATATGCACAGAATGCACAATGAAACAAATGAGAAACTGGGTCTGAGCAGAAAAAGTAAATTAATGTGCATGCAAAATGTAATTGCATATGAACACATGACCTTTACACAGAGAAAACCAAAAGCAAAACACAAAACAAATATCCTGGAATAAAAAAGTAAAAAAATATTGCAAAAATTGCATGAAGGTAGTAATAATAGTAATAATAAGGGTATTTAGTTAACATAATTTTGATCAAAATAATGTAGAAGCCATCCCGCCACGTCACGGCAACCCTTGTGGGACAGTCCTAACTCTTGTATTTAAAACCTTTCCACTTGTCAAGTGACGTAAATGTGAACAAGGACAGAGGGACTGAACCACCAGTAATAGTATAGGCCAGACAGGATGGATTTTCCAACTCAGAAACAGGGCGGTCACACCCTTATATGCACAGAATGCACAATGAAACAAATGAGAAACTGGGTCTGAGCAGAAAAAGTAAATTAATGTGCATGCAAAATGTAATTGCATATGAACACATGACCTTTACACAGAGAAAACCAAAAGCAAAACACAAAACAAATATCCTGGAATAAAAAAGTAAAAAAATATTGCAAAAATTGCATGAAGGTAGTAATAATAGTAATAATAAGGGTATTTAGTTAACATAATTTTGATCAAAATAATGTAGAAGCCATCCCGCCACGTCACGGCAACCCTTGTGGGACAGTCCTAACTCTTGTATTTAAATACAAGAGTTAGGACTGTCCCACAAGGGTTGCCGTGACGTGGCGGGATGGCTTCTACATTATTTTGATCAAAATTATGTTAACTAAATACCCTTATTATTACTATTATTACTACCTTCATGCAATTTTTGCAATATTTTTTTACTTTTTTATTCCAGGATATTTGTTTTGTGTTTTGCTTTTGGTTTTCTCTGTGTAAAGGTCATGTGTTCATATGCAATTACATTTTGCATGCACATTAATTTACTTTTTCTGCTCAGACCCAGTTTCTCATTTGTTTCATTGTGCATTCTGTGCATATAAGGGTGTGACCGCCCTGTTTCTGAGTTGGAAAATCCATCCTGTCTGGCCTATACTATTACTGGTGGTTCAGTCCCTCTGTCCTTGTTCACATTTACGTCACTTGACAAGTGGAAAGGTTTTAAATACAAGAGTTAGGACTGTCCCACAAGGGTTGCCGTGACGTGGCGGGATGGCTTCTACATTATTTTGATCAAAATTATGTTAACTAAATACCCTTATTATTACTATTATTACTACCTTCATGCAATTTTTGCAATATTTTTTTACTTTTTTATTCCAGGATATTTGTTTTGTGTTTTGCTTTTGGTTTTCTCTGTGTAAAGGTCATGTGTTCATATGCAATTACATTTTGCATGCACATTAATTTACTTTTTCTGCTCAGACCCAGTTTCTCATTTGTTTCATTGTGCATTCTGTGCATATAAGGGTGTGACCGCCCTGTTTCTGAGTTGGAAAATCCATCCTGTCTGGCCTATACTATTACTGGTGGTTCAGTCCCTCTGTCCTTGTTCACATTTACGTCACTTGACAAGTGGAAAGGTTTTAAATACAAGAGTTAGGACTGTCCCACAAGGGTTGCCGTGACGTGGCGGGATGGCTTCTACATTATTTTGATCAAAATTATGTTAACTAAATACCCTTATTATTACTATTATTACTACCTTCATGCAATTTTTGCAATATTTTTTTACTTTTTTATTCCAGGATATTTGTTTTGTGTTTTGCTTTTGGTTTTCTCTGTGTAAAGGTCATGTGTTCATATGCAATTACATTTTGCATGCACATTAATTTACTTTTTCTGCTCAGACCCAGTTTCTCATTTGTTTCATTGTGCATTCTGTGCATATAAGGGTGTGACCGCCCTGTTTCTGAGTTGGAAAATCCATCCTGTCTGGCCTATACTATTACTGGTGGTTCAGTCCCTCTGTCCTTGTTCACATTTACGTCACTTGACAAGTGGAAAGGTTTTAAATACAAGAGTTAGGACTGTCCCACAAGGGTTGCCGTGACGTGGCGGGATGGCTTCTACATTATTTTGATCAAAATTATGTTAACTAAATACCCTTATTATTACTATTATTACTACCTTCATGCAATTTTTGCAATATTTTTTTACTTTTTTATTCCAGGATATTTGTTTTGTGTTTTGCTTTTGGTTTTCTCTGTGTAAAGGTCATGTGTTCATATGCAATTACATTTTGCATGCACATTAATTTACTTTTTCTGCTCAGACCCAGTTTCTCATTTGTTTCATTGTGCATTCTGTGCATATAAGGGTGTGACCGCCCTGTTTCTGAGTTGGAAAATCCATCCTGTCTGGCCTATACTATTACTGGTGGTTCAGTCCCTCTGTCCTTGTTCACATTTACGTCACTTGACAAGTGGAAAGGTTTTAAATACAAGAGTTAGGACTGTCCCACAAGGGTTGCCGTGACGTGGCGGGATGGCTTCTACATTATTTTGATCAAAATTATGTTCACTAAATACCCTTATTATTACTATTATTACTACCTTCATGCAATTTTTGCAATATTTTTTTACTTTTTTATTCCAGGATATTTGTTTTGTGTTTTGCTTTTGGTTTTCTCTGTGTAAAGGTCATGTGTTCATATGCAATTACATTTTGCATGCACATTAATTTACTTTTTCTGCTCAGACCCAGTTTCTCATTTGTTTCATTGTGCATTCTGTGCATATAAGGGTGTGACCGCCCTGTTTCTGAGTTGGAAAATCCATCCTGTCTGGCCTATACTATTACTGGTGGTTCAGTCCCTCTGTCCTTGTTCACATTTACGTCACTTGACAAGTGGAAAGGTTTTAAATACAAGAGTTAGGACTGTCCCACAAGGGTTGCCGTGACGTGGCGGGATGGCTTCTACATTATTTTGATCAAAATTATGTTAACTAAATACCCTTATTATTACTATTATTACTACCTTCATGCAATTTTTGCAATATTTTTTTACTTTTTTATTCCAGGATATTTGTTTTGTGTTTTGCTTTTGGTTTTCTCTGTGTAAAGGTCATGTGTTCATATGCAATTACATTTTGCATGCACATTAATTTACTTTTTCTGCTCAGACCCAGTTTCTCATTTGTTTCATTGTGCATTCTGTGCATATAAGGGTGTGACCGCCCTGTTTCTGAGTTGGAAAATCCATCCTGTCTGGCCTATACTATTACTGGTGGTTCAGTCCCTCTGTCCTTGTTCACATTTACGTCACTTGACAAGTGGAAAGGTTTTAAATACAAGAGTTAGGACTGTCCCACAAGGGTTGCCGTGACATGGCGGGATGGCTTCTACATTATTTTGATCAAAATTATGTTAACTAAATACCCTTATTATTACTATTATTACTACCTTCATGCAATTTTTGCAATATTTTTTTACTTTTTTATTCCAGGATATTTGTTTTGTGTTTTGCTTTTGGTTTTCTCTGTGTAAAGGTCATGTGTTCATATGCAATTACATTTTGCATGCACATTAATTTACTTTTTCTGCTCAGACCCAGTTTCTCAAGATAATGGGGAAGTAGACAGTAGGTTGGGGTTTGCAGCCACTCTTCTGCGGTGAGGTGGCAATTGGATCATTTCAGGCTGCAAGCTTTCTTGAAGAGATGAGTTTTCAAGTCCCATCTGAAGGTTCTGAATGTGATGGATACTGAGACTGCTGTGTATACATCACATAGTGATACACTGACACTGCTGTATGCAATACATAGGATACACTGAGACTATTTTTTAAATCACATATGATACACTGAGACTGCTGTATACAATACATAGGATACACTGAGACTACTGCACCTGTGTATATCCCATAGAATACACTGAAATTGTGCTACATACATAACAGAATACAATTAGACTATGCTATACACATCACAATATATACATTGAGAATATTGTTTACATCACAAAGGATACACGGAGACTGATGTATATACATCACATAGGATACTGACATTGCTGTATACAATACATAGGATACACCGAGAGTACTATATATTCCATAGAATATACTGAAATTGTGCTATATACATAACATAGAATACAAATAGACTATGCTATACACATCACAATATATACATTGAGACTCTTGTATAAATCACATAGGATACACAGAGACTGATGTATATACATCACATATGATACTGACATTGCTGTATACAATACATAGGATACACTGAGAGTACTGTATATATTCCATAGGATACATTGAAACTGTACAATATACATAACATAGCATACAATTAGACTATGCTATACACATCACAATATATACTCTGAGATTCTTGTATACATCATATAGGATACACAGAGACTGCTTTATATACATCACATAGAATACACTGTGATTTCTACTATACAATATAAATAACTTAGGATACTCCTAGACTGCTATTACATAGGAGACATAGGACATACATCACATAGAGATATATCATATAGGAGAAGCTGAGACTATTGTAAACATTACATTTGAAAGCCCAAGATTTATGTAAACATCACATAGGATACACTGAGCCTGCTGTACACATCACATAGGGTGAACTGAGACTGCTGTATATACATCACATACTGACAGACTGCTGTGTGCATCAGATATGATATATTGAGGCTGCTATATATGCATATAGGATACACTGAGACTCCTGTATACATCACATAGGATACACTGAGACTGCTTTATATACATTACATTGCAGACACTGAGACTACTGTATAAACATCATATAGGATACACTTAGGCTATGTGCACACACTGCAGATTCACCTGCGGGTTTTTCCATGCAGAACCGCAGGTAAAACCGCAGGTAAAGTGACCTGCGGTTTTCCTGCCGTTTGGCCTGTGGTTTTGCCCTGCGGTTTCACACCTCTACTATGTTAAAGGTGTGAAACCGCAGCGGAATCCGCAGAAACAATTGACATGCTGCGGTTTATAAACCGCAGCAAAACCACATGGAAAAAAACGCAGTCTGAGCACAGCGGTTTTTAAAACCCATAGGGTTACATGGTACTGTACCATGTCTGCGGAACTGCTGCAGTTCCGCAGGGCCAAAACTGCAGCGGAACCGCAGCAAAGACCGCAGCGTGTGCACATAGCCTAAGCCTGCTTTATATACATCACATAGGATACAATGAGACTCTGCTTTATACATCACCTAGGATACACTGAGACTGCTGAATATGTAACATAGGATGCACTGAAACTATACATCAGGGGACAGTAACTCTATTAAACTGACTTAACATTGGTTGCCATTAGATAGGCGCAAGGTCAATGTGATGAGACTCTGGCATCATAGGAAGTACAATCTGCAATAAAGAAACCATATCAGAGGAAAAAAAGGAATCCAAATTACAGACAAGCCAGACATGGCATGTCAACTAAAACAAATATATGCAAGGCATATGCAAAATCTCAACATTATTCTTTGATAGTAGTATATAAGCAAGAAAAATTAGCCGGAGTGCTTCTTTAAACCCACTTAAATATTTTATACCTCTCGTACATTCTGTATACTGATTTTATTGTAGTCTTCACTGCTTTCCCTGAGTTAGTGATAGAGAATAATCGCAGTGTTATGGGCAAGATGATATCCATATAAGAGAGTGTATGTCATCACAGGTCCTCACCTCTCTCAGGCATGTGGTTGAATACATCTATAAATAAATGTATGGTTTCCTGCTTTATCTCATATACAGTGGGTATGTAAAGTATTCAGACCCCTTTAAATTTTTCACTCTTTGTTTCATTGCAGCCATTTGGTAAATTCAAAAAAGTTCAATTTTTTTCTCATTAATGTACATTCTGCACCCCATCTTGACTGAAGAAAAACAGAAATATAGAAATTTTTGCAAATTTATTAAAAAAGAAAAACTGAAATATCACATGGCAAGTATTCAGACCCTTTGCTCAGTATTGCGTAGAAGCTCCCTTTTGAGCTAGTACAGCCATGAGTTTTCTTGGGAATGATGCAACAAGTTTTTCACACCTGGGTTTGGGGATCCTCTGCCATTCTTCCTTACAGATCCTCTCCAGTTCCATCAGGTTGGATGCAGAAAGTTGGTGGACAGCCATTTTCAGGTCTCTCCAGAAATGCTCAGTTGGGTTTAGGTCAGGGCTCTGGCTGGGCCAGTCAAGAATAGTCACAGAGTTTTTCTGAAGCCGCTCCTTTGTTATTTTACCTGTGTGCTTAGGGTCATTGTCTGTTGGAAGGTGAACCTTCGGCCAAGTCTGAGGTCCAGAGCACTCTGGAAGGGGTTTTCATCCAGGATATCTCTGTACTTGGCCGCATTTATGTTTCCTTCAATTACAGCCAGTTGTCCTGTCCCTGCAGCTGAAAAACACCCCCATAGCATGATGCTGCCACCACCATGTTTCGCTGGTGGGATTGTATTGGGCAGGTGATGAGCAGTGCCTGGTTTTCTCCACACATATCCCTTAGAATTATCACCAAAAAGTTCTATCTTCATCTCATCAGACCAGAGACTCTTATTTCTCATAGTCTGGGAGTCCTTTATGTGTTTTTCAGCAAACTCTATGCTGGCTTTCATATGTCAGCCACTGAGGAGAGGCTTCCGTCGGGCCACTCTGCCATAAAGTCCCGATTGGTGGAGGGCTGCAGTGATAGTTGACTTTGTGGAACTTTCTCCCATCTCCCTACTGCACCTGTGGAGCTCAGCCACAGTGATCTTGGGGTTCTTCTTTACCTCTCTCACCAAGGCTCTTCTCCCACGATTGCTCAGTTTGGCTGGACGGCCAGTTCTAGGAAGACTTCTGGTGGTCCCAAACTTCTTCCATTTAAGGATTATGGAGGTCACTGTGCTCTTAGGAACCTTGAGTACTGCAGAAATTCTTTTGTAACCTTGGCCAGATCTGTGCCTTGCCACAATTCTATCTCTGAGCTTCTTTGGCCAGTTCTTTTGACCTCTTGATTCCCATTTGGTCTGACATGCACTGTGAGCTGTCAGGTCTTATATAGACAGGTGTGCACCTTTACAAATCAAGTCCTATCAGTTTAATTAAACACAGCTGGACTACAATGAAGGAGTAGAACCATCTCAAGGAGGATCACAAGGAAATGGACAGCATGTGACTTAAATATGAGTGTCTGAGCAAAGGGTCTGAATACTTATGACCATGTGATATTTCAGTTTTTCTTTTTTAATAAATTTGCAAAAATTTCTACATTTCTGATTTTTTTCAGTCAAGATGGGGTGCAAAGTGTACATTAATGAGGAAAAAATGAACATTTTTGCATTTACCAAATGTCTGCAATGAAACAAAGAGACAAAGAGAGAAAAATGTAAAGGGGTCTGTACACTTTCCGAACCCACTTTATCTCCTGTTTTGATATCATCCAGATACAAGCTTAAGTTCTTGCTGGTGTATTTATCTTCATACTGTTTAAATGAATTGTGTTTTAGGTTTACTGGTCCTTTGCGTCACATAGACAACTGCAATACACATGGACAGATCCCAAGTTCTAATATGATAATAGGACATATGAGACTTATAAACAGACCCCTTCTGAATGGAATGCAGATCACCTACTGCTGTAGTTGTTTCTTTGTTTAGATTATTCTTCAAATAGTAGTTCTTATTGGTTATATAGGAATTGATAAAAGGCCATATTTAATATGTAATTTAATGTAGCTCAGAATTTGTGCTATATAATTGTTCCTTAGTTCATTACTTAATATAATTCCAAATGACAACACAACTATCACGGTGTAATTAAAGAGGACCTGTCACTTGCTCCAAAAACTGAACTAAATACCTTATTAAAATCCTCAAGTTCCTCTCATTCTGCAGTTTGTTTCATGTGTGTGCTGTGTCACTCCATTGTAAAGATATTCAAGTTAGATGAATTCGTCAGGAGCACAGTACATGAAATTTCTGCTTGCGGACCAACTGGTTATTTCTTCACAGTCTTCTCTGGGGTCCTGCGCTTTCACACATCCTTCCTAGACCCTGGCAATGACAGTTCAGCAGTAACTGTAACTGCTAGAGAGCTAGATCAGCTGCTGATCTGTGATTGGCAGTGTCTGAGAAGGAGGGGTGAAAGCGCACGTTCCTAAAGAAGACTCTCAAGAAACACCCAATTGCACTGTAAGCAGAGATTTCACATACTGCGCTCCAAAAGCAACAAATGTGAATATTTCTGCAAAGGATGAATGCAGCGCAAAACAGAAAAGAGCGGCAGAATCAGAGGCGCTCAGAGATTTTTACAAATTATTTGACTCAGGGTTTTGTTTAGCAAGTAATCGGTCCTATTTAAATTGTTTCCAGGATGCAAGTCAGAAAGAAAATTGCTCAAAACCCTCAGTAGGTAAAATTAACCAGATTTGTATCCTCTTCTGAAAATTATTTGAAAGTCCCATTGCCTAACCTCCATACAGTTAATATGCAAAACCATTCATTACCAAAAATGAAAGAGGATTTGTCACTAGGAAAGACCCTTTTAAGGCCCCTCTTAATATATATATATATATATATATATATATATATATATATATATATATATATATATATTATCAACTCAAACACTTGCTTGGTTGTTTATGTAAGTTCAAAATAAGTAGAGAAAGCCATGCACACATGTTGCCCCTCCATCTACCTTCTGCCTGGATGCTGTTGTTGTCTTAGAGTAGCATAACTTGGAGCTCATGCAGCCTAATACATAATTAGTAACAGGGCCCCCAACTATCACAGTTCTTTAATAGTAGGTTTTCTTGAATGAGTGAAAGGGACCTTTTTGGCCCTTCTAAGCTCCATGGCTGGGTGCAACTATAAACTCTTTCCCCCTATAGTTCCTTTTTAAAGGGGTGAGGAAACCCCCCAGAAAAGAAACAAAGAGGTCCATGAGGTTAAAAATTATCAATCTTTATTCGGTATTATAAAAATAAAAATTAGTAATTAAAGGTACTGAAAAAAGAGGAAATGCTTTCAAAGAAAGTGAGGCTGACAATATCATTAAATAATACAAATATCTAAGTTATAAATTCCAAAACCACTATAACCTTGCTAATATTAATGCTCAAGTGGCTAAAATCCATTTCATATATGTAACGGCATTTTTATATAGCGGGTTAAATAATCTTTAAGGAGAAATTATAGTAGTAAGTATTTTCTGATAAAGGCTCCTAATGTTCAGTCATTACTATTGTGTAAGACAAGTATTGACAAGCTCTTAATTTAAAACTATATATCAGATCACAATAGAAATATATTAATCTAAAACATGTCAATATCAGAACTAGTAATGTTATTGCATATAGCCCACAACAATAAAGTGACAGTAATCACGTTCATTGAAGTGCAATAGTGCAGAGTGTCTGTCCGCGAGTTGATAAGATGCAATGTATATGAGAGCTTTAAGGTGCCATAAGATAAGCGAATTCCAACAATAGGAACAAATAACTGCCAAATATAAATGTCATATGAACCTACTCACGTTGTCAGCCACAGCACCTCTCACCCCGACGCATGTTTCGCATTGGTTCTTCCAGGGATGTTTTTTGGGGATTTCCTCTCCCCTTTAAAAAGTATATATTCTATTGGTGAAGAGCCATATGCTCATATTAGTTAGACACGTATGTTGTTACCAACTATAGTCACACCCATGTTGCCATATAAGGAGGGGAGGGCACAGACAGACAAGGGTCCCTGTGCAAGAACATTATATGCCCTTTGCAGTCCAAAACCATAATTCACCACTTTATGTGCTGTTTTGTAAGTGAAAGCAGGCCCCTTACTTGTTTGGCTCCTGTGCAGCTACACAAGTTGCACCAATGGTATGTCCGCCACTGCCTACAAGAAAGGACAAGGGTCAGTAAACCCCCATTCAAGACATAACTGCATATCCCATATCTCTAAGACTTTGCCATAAATATCCAAGTTGGGAGTAACCTACTATTGATAATAGTTAATATCTAGAAAAGAGATACAGAAACAGCCAGGTGAGCACTCTCTAATGTCTCCAAATAAGAAGGAACTGAGCAATACTGTATTGCAAAGTAGCTCTCCTCCATTAGAGAATAAACAGTTTCTCTAGTGCCACGTAAGCTATTCTGTAATGCAGTATACAACAACCTAATAAACAGCCTTCAAAGATGACTATGGACGTCAACCAAACCATCTGTAGACAGCATTCTTTTGACATATTGCTCATCTACAGATTAGGGCTCTGGGTGGCTGGGTGAGAAGTAGCCCATAGGGTCTGACCGATTTCCCTAGGCACAATTCAAGGCTCTGGTTGAATATTGACTTATAAGACAGCTAGGAATAGGTGGCAATAATACGCACCTTGTTCTTTCTGGAGGAGAGCTTGTTTGCATACCTTTTTCAGGGAGACATAGCCAGTAAAACTCCCAACACCAGCAGGATCTCCACAAAGTAACCTATTTACCTCCATGATCTCCTTTGTATTTTGAGTGTTTTTATCCTACCCTATCCCGATGTGCCTTTTATGGCATTTTAAAGCATATGAACAGGAGTGGACTTAGCGAGGCAACCACTTAACGCCTTTTAATATGATTAAAAAATCTATTTCATTACAATATAATCTTTAGTTTTAATTTGTGCTCACGTAATACGCCCCACTGCACAATCAGGATGATATATGTAGATACAAATTGTCAGCCGTCTATAAACAGAGCAAAAGAAAAATAAATAAACTAAATACATGAGCAGATTTTTTTCACAACTTGAGATTGCTTATGCAAAATCTAATGAGCTGCCGTTACCAGTTTGCTTAAGGCTTCATCAGGGCAGATACATATATAAAAAGCTTTTACTGACGTATCACAATCAGGCTTCAGTTTTGCCTTCGCTTTAATAAACTATCCTGAATTTACAGTTTGAGAGATTCTTTATGCTGCATCACCATGTCTGTAATATTTGTGTAACATGTTTTATACTAAAAAAAAAGTATTATTTTATTACTTTGAAAAGCAAACAACATTGAGAGAGGTGTTTTTGAAAATCCTAAAGGAACATTACTAATGTGTTATATTCATAACACAGGCTTTTATCTTTTTAGATTTGATTTTCTTTCACGGCTCAGAATAAATAGTTCATGTATGTTAGATTCTGGAGAAGTGAATAGGAAAAGTATCCTCTTCTTATGTTTTTTTCATAATTTGAAGAAAAAAAAGTTGTATGTCCATCAAGTTCAAGCAAGGGTGGGAAAGGATGTTCTTGAAGGGAAGGGGTGTGGGGTAACTTTAAAACTTTGTATCATGTAGTGACATATTTAAAATACAAATGCAATAGTGGACATAGGCTTCTTCATTTCTGTTACTGAATCATAAGTGTTTTGTACAAATCAAATTAGAACCTTTGTAGCCTTATGAAATTGTATTTATTTTTTTTAATATTGAGCTCCATTTGAACCACATATAGAACAATATTTATTGCAACTTTAAGAAAATTATGTGAATGTTCTGTTGAATCCAGACTCAAGGCTATGTGCACACGGTGCGGATTTACCCGCAGATTTTTCCGAGCGGATTTTGTAAAATCCGCAGGTAAATCCGCAGGTCAATAGACCGGTGGTTTAGCTGCGGATTAGCCTGCGGTTTTGCCCCGCGGTTTATCACCTCCACAATGGAGGAGATGGCAAACCGCAGCGGAATTCGCAGAAAAGAATGACATGTCAATTCTTTCTGCGCGGAAAAATCCGCACCGTCTGCACAGCGGTTTCCATTTCCCATAGGCTAGAATGGTACTGTACATCACCTGCAGTTCTACTGTGGATCCGCAGGGCCAAATCCTCTGCGGATCCGCAGCAGAATCCGCACCGTGTGCACATAGCCTTAGTGTTTTAGTGACAACTCATACTGATTTATAACAGCCCCAAAAAAAGTTTTTAAGCTGAAATGCCTGTCTGACACTTCTACATGATACAATCGCATGTGAGCAGTACATTTAGCCTTTCAGATGACTTCCTGACTAAGTATTTGCTCTATGACAAACTAGAAAAGAGAAGTCCAGTTTACGGCTGACAGTAAATCTTTAGAACAGGGACACCTTTAGACTACTTTTTTTGTTTGTTACATTGTGTTTGTTTTTCATAGGTTATGTCTATTTTTTTGGGATTTTTTTTTACAATGGATCTTAGCTGACAACAAATACAATGCAATATAGTTATATCGGTTCACGTCGGTTTTCGAATTCGTTGTTGAAATCTGCTCATATATACAGTGTGTGTATATATATATTTATATATATATATATATATATATATATATATATATATATATACCTCCCGCAAAAGCAAAACATGCATTAGTTTTAATTTTGTTAGAATATAGATCATGAATCGATGACTCAGGTTTCTGTTGCACTTTGACCGCCATAATACAGCAGCACAATTCTCTCTAGTAAAAAGCATTATGAGACAATGGGACCTATAGCAAAACAGGCAGACTATAACTGCTGGTATAAATAGAAGCCATGATGTCAATGTGAACAAAGCCTCAGGGTTTTTTTTTCATCACTATATCTCTTACAGGATTAAAAATATTGCAGCATTTTTTTTTATTATTCTTTTTTGAGACTAGAATGACCTTAGCAACTCCCCACATTCTATAGTGATTAAATGAGAAATTGGATATCATGAGTCTAATGAAACAAAATTGAAATAAGGCTCTTTAAGAATATCATTCAATGCTAAAATTAGGGAAATTGAACATAAACCTTGCAGGCAATACTGGACTTTAGAAAAGAACAGGACAATATCTTATTCACTTAGATGTGAATTTAATGAAACTGTGACTATATAAAAAAACAATGAAAACACTCTTCTGTATTATTATCATTTTCTTTTTTATCTTTTATGAATATATTCACATTTCTTTAAAGCCACATCTGATTTTACAAAATATTATTGAGTTCATTCCCACCGTCAAGGATTGTTTTCAAGTTTACAAATCTTTTGTTTCCAAGTGATTATCACCATAATGATCTAATGCTAAAGCATAAAAAGGTTAGCGATAAAACATTAATGGCCGTTTAAAATGATCATTTGACTGTTTTGTACTTTGCTCTGATCTTATGTTATGATTTTCTGTTAAATGTACTAATAGAAATATCCATCCCGAAATGTTTTTTCTGTCATCAAGTGGTTTCTTAGTTGTTTTTTTTTTACATTGTTTTACTTTCACGCGGGTTTTTTTTTTTTTTGCAATGCTTTGCTTTTGGCCTTCGAAAAATGTATGTGAGTTCTCACATTCTTACAAGCTATTTTTGTGGTCTTTTTTACACAAACGTGCATTTTTTTGATGATTTTTTTTTCCTACAAAAAAATGTCTATAGAAAAATAAACTTGAAAAAATGCCAGACCAAAGCTTGGTGCATTTGGGGGAAAAATAAACATGTCCCTATTTGCGAAAATGCTGCTTTGTTTCAGCTGCTTTTTTTCTACAAGTGTTTGCACCAAAATACCTAAGAACAATCTGCTCTGATTATTGCATTTTTGCTGTATTTTTTGTTTCTTTGCCTTTTTTATTGCATTTTTGGTTTAGATATGAAGAACAGTCTTTTTTTTTTTAAATGTGGGTTTTTTAGTATAGAAAATCTGGGATTCTGCATTTAAAAATGTAATTGTATGTGTTGGAGTTATGCTGGTCCATTTTTCCTGGCCCCCTGAAGAATCTTATCCTGGAAGGGAAACGCGTCGGGATCCTAATTATGGCACATGACATTATTGGACACTATCTATCAATTTAATATCTTTTAGTTGTACCAATATGCCGCATCTATTGCCACACAAGGAGAATACTGTTTTTTTGTGTCTTATATTATGTCTGTGTTTCTTATGATGGAATCCGTGCTCTAAGGGTAAGACACCTTTCTAGGGTCTTCATTGGGGCCAGATATCAAGAATTGGGGGACCTTCATTTGCGTTGCCTATTAGGGTGTCAACCCCCAAGGATAGGTAGGGCCTAACATGGAAATTGTAGTGGTTATTTTGCCACACTTCCCCCTTTCTTTATGCTGCGTTATTGGTTTGTTATTATTTTTTGTAAATCTATATTTTTCTTTCTTTTTTCTCTCTTTGCAACTTTCAATGTATACCCATTATTAAGGGTTTCTTCACTTGCCAGACTGACTTTTGAACCATTACATTTATTATAATTTGGTTAGCTTGATTTGTTATACACAGCAAAATTTCTACCCAAAAAATGCATTGAAAAAAAAAAGTGGCATTACATCTCAAAAATAAAATAAGCATAAAAAATAACGTAGTTTGTAGTGCATTTCTCATTTTTCTATTGATTCACAGATGATATCTAGAAGCAGAATTTTTTACTGACGACTGCTGTGCATGAAACCGCCATTAGGCTCCGTTCACACCACCATATTCTCAGTCCGAATGCTCTCAGAACTCGCGACTAAAATAGAGTTGTGTGAACATAGCCCAATCATGATTTAATATACAGCGAGGTATTAGAGCAAAAATGCTGCCGCCAGACGTTAGAAAATGTGAAATGTGCTACAAACTGTGTTCTTTTTTGAACTTTTTTAACACTTTTATGAATTTTAGTAGGGCTGTTCGGATATCTTCTTTTTTTTTTTTGCAAAGGTCCTAATGTCCTTCTGAAAAAAATATTGCACCATGCTCTAGTTTTCTCCATTTTTTAGATGAGTTTAACCTATTCAAGTCTATATGTGCACAAAAAAATCCAATTCTATATTAATTAATCGTATAGCATCCGCATCCGATTTTTACATATGCATTGCAATTATTAACATAGTAATCTGCAGGTGATCTTGTCAATTTTAATAACTGCTGATTGTATAAAAACTTATGCCATATGGATGGTATACAGAACACTATGCACATAAAAAAAAAATCTGTTTTTTTTTTTCTAGATGAAAGTTAGATGATTTTTTTTAGACGCTCTTATGAGCTTAGCCTAAAGATGATTGTCAAATTTTTTATTATTTCCATACAACTTTACTAAAAATTAAATTAATTATATTTTAGACATTTTGCATAAATTTTTATCAATTATGGAGTAGTAACTTATATTTAATAATCTGGAATATTGTGAAGAATAATCCCCTGGGGACTGGTAGATCATGGATTACCAGTAGAAGATCCAGTTTATAGGAAATATACTGGTAATTGCAGATAATTCTTTAATTAACAGGACACTCAGTCAGCTTTGACGTTTACATGCAGCAAATTTATTGCAGAAATTTCTGTGACTGAGAATCAATTCCATTTATGCTAATGGCCTTTTTCTAGTGGCAATTACAAGGATTTCTGCAATTGCTATTCAAGTGAATGGTATTTCTGGAAAAAAAAATCTGCTGCATGTGATTATACTCTCATTGTTTTATATATACTGTGTATATATATATATGTATGAATATATATGTACACACAAATATATATATATATATATAGTGACTGTCTTACTGTGTATTTAACTTGTACCACTATGAAATGTGTGCACATTTTTAATCTATTATTTTACCCTTTACTGCAGAGAGACATGAGTGAACATTACTACAAAAACTCAATAACTACATGAATATTCTTATGCATTTACTACTAATTGTTATTATAGCCCTTATTAATCATTTACTAATTAAAAAAAAAAAAGTACATTTACTGTTAGAATTATCAGTATATTGCTTCCATCACGTGTTGTGTTGTGACTGTAGTTTTGGTTTTATAAATTCCACTTGAAAACATACAGAGACATCTAGCGGTGAAAGTTGGAGTTGCAGCACCATAATTCGCCTTGTAAAAAGAAAAGCCACACTCTTCATTCCTGATTTGTTATCAAGTGCTGCTGAATATTCACATTATCGTTACGTATAAATTAACAAGTGCAGTAATTTTTCTTTTCACTAAATAGGATACATTCAAGAACATTATTTAGCCTTTACCTAAGTAATAACCTTTCGTGAAAAGTATAATGCTGAATAAATAACCTGAACTTTTTAAATCACATATTTTTTTTAGAGGAACCTTTAAAACTACAGTGCTGTTTTCCTTTCGGGGAAATCAACAGAATGTAATTTTTTTATATTCCAATAAGACAGTCATGAGAGTAGCGACAAGACTATATATATAGTAGAGAAAAATCATATGTGGAAACATAATATATTTAAAATAGGACTAATTCCCCCAAGGTAAATACAATATTGGGGAATAATTTAAAATAAAACATAATAATTTAAAATAGAACATAAATAAATAAATCATTCAATCATTCATTCAAATATATATATGAATATATATAGTCAAATATAATATTCAGGATAGATAGATAGATAGATAGATAGATAGATAGATAGATAGATAGATAGATAGATAGATAGATATGTGTGTGTATGTATATATATGTGTATATATATATATTTATATATACTGAACATTATATTTACAGCACAATAATCTCACTGCATATGATGTAAAGGTAATCTATAGAGAGAGAGAGTGTGATTGATTGTACAGCTACTTACTTGGATGCTGTGGGATTCTTGTGCTATAAATATAATGTTCTGTGTATTTATGGATAATGCAAAACTAGTGGCACGAATCCTTATTTAATTTAAACAATAATTACACAATTTGAGCTAGAGTCTCTTTTTTATGTTGTACTTTACACATGGGATCTAAGATACTAGGTGAGGGTAAATGAAAGATACCACAGGGGGTAAAAACATTACACATTACCAATGGAGAGCTGAATGTGATAACAATCCTTTTACACTATGTGCATCTACTATACTCATTATAGATAATTCCACAGTTGTGTGTGTGTATATTTATATACATATATACAGTATATACTGTATATACACACAATATAAAAAATATATAGATGAACAAGAAAAAAGTGTGTGTGTGTGTGTGTGTGTGTGTGTGTGTGTGTGTGTATGTGTGTGTGTGTGTGCCCTTTTCAGTTCTTCAATTTAGGGAATATTCCTGCACCCACTCATGAACTCATTGCTTCCCTGTGTTTGCTTTAGGCTTGTGGCATTCAGCACTGACTATATTGCTTAAGTAAATATTACTATATAAAAAAAAATGAATTTTAGCCATGAACAGGATATTGCAGGGTCTAAGGGATAGTCTCTAGCACAGGGCGAAATTAAGGAATATGTATCATGCCTTTCCAGACAAACCTAACGAAGCAGCTCTGATTGCATATAACTTCTCACTTAATAAATCTGGAAGTTTCATTAAACTTCTTCTATGAAGGAAGGCGATGGTTACACAACAGAACACGTGCTGAAGCTATGGATAAATAGAGGATAGATAGATAGATAGATAGATAGATAGATAGATAGATAGATAGATAGATAGATAGAGGATAGATAGATAGATAGATAGATAATGTTTTTGCATAACATATTGGAAATGTTCCTTTAATAACAGCAAGCTAGCACAATATTCCTCTTCCTGCATAGTAGTTTGCCTCTTGCCCTGATCTCCAGCCACATGACCTTACATAACTCATCACCCTATTACCTATACAGGCCTGCCATACTAATTAGGCTGGAATGTGGGTTTATTCGTTAACAATGCTAATGACACATACTGGTACTTGCATTGTTTTGTTCTGTAGATGCCCTGAATGCTCATTTGCTTTGCTGTGCATGATTTTTTTTTTCGTGAATATTTAAGTTTTACACTTTATATTGTAAATATTATTGTGAACGAGTGTTTATGAGTTTGATCATTTAGGATGGAGGGATGTGAGCAAAATCGTGCAAGGTGCTCTATAACAGAAGGTCTCTCCAATGAGGAGGAGGAGGAGAATTCATGGAATATTGGATCATTAGAAAACTTTGTGAACAGAAATGAAGAATAGAACAGAACATACAATCCCCAGAACCTCTCGAAGGCAGACAAGTGGGTTGATTGCTCTCTGAGTTTAATTCCATTCTGGGACCACGTGGTGGAGAGTGACCAATGCTGCTCCTCACAGCTACTGCAAACAGATCTGTAAAATGACTCCCCCCACCCCTCCCAATCTGAACTTAGTTTTTATAAACGTTACCACAATGATCTAACCTGCTTGAAGGGATAACAATTTCCACTATGCCCCGCTCTGGATTGATGCAAGAGTGATGTGCAAAGCTCTTAGCAAGCGCAACCAGTGGGAGATGGAAGGCTTGAGAGGGGGAGAGGGCTCTTCCAGTAACCAGTGCAGGAATTTCCTCTCTTCTCCCGCTGTGTTTGGCACTCCCTCCAGCAGAACGGTCCCTGGATTAGCCTACCCTGGCCCTGAGAGGTCCACTTCTACTCGCTCGGAGGCCACCAAAGAAGGACCGACCTGTCCAGCTTCTACTGGGCCCTCGGCCCCCTCTCTTGGATATGGTTACCACTTTGGAAACGGATATTACAGCTGTCGCATGTCTCATGGTGTAGGTCTGCAGCAGAACCCCCTGAAGTCCACCAGCCATGCCTCCATAGGAGGGTTCCCGGTGGAGAAATACATGGACGTGTCTAGTCTGGCCAGCACCAGTGTTCCCAGCAGTGAGGTGCCTTCAAGGGCCAAGGAGGTATCTTATTTTCAGGGCTACACAAACCCCTATCAGCATGTGCCTGGATACTTAGATATGGTGTCATCGTTTAGCCCTGGGGATCCCAGACATGAGACCTATATATCAATGGAGGGCTATCAGTCATGGACTTTGGCTAATGGCTGGAACAGTCAAGTTTATTGTCCTAAGGACCAGGCTCAAGCCCCTCATTTCTGGAAGTCGTCTTTTCCAGGTATGAGTAAGTTTAATGTGCTGTGCCTTGTGGGGAGGGGTGTTATCCCAACAGAGCCACTTCCATGGAGCATGAACACATGTGTGCAGATTGTGCCTACCTGGTTGTGCACAAGTAATGTGACCTCCTACCTGTCCTCTCTGTACCTGGACTGTATACTTATCATTGTATTCTATTCTTCCATGTGTACATGTAGTGTACACCCATAATGGAATTCTGTTTTCCCCATCTGTACAAGCTGTGTGCCCCCACACTTACCTTCTGATCTTCTTCCTGTACATTAGTGATGTCTATTCTCTTATCAGAAGTTTATTTTACTGTGTATCCCCTGCACATGTTTATTGAGCACATTCTCTACCATTACTTGTCTGTCATATATATTCTCTATAATTGTAACTTCTGGTGATTTAGTGCATGTTTTGGTGTATTCTTCCCTAACTTGTGTCTATTTTATTCATATCTGTTAGTGTATTATATTATTACTTCTGTCCAAGTACTTGTTTATTAACACTTCTGTGTTGGTTGCATTTTTTCCTCATTTTTGTTACTCTCACTCCTATGCCAGGGATTAATAATCACTAATGATTATTCCATTATCGCTCGTTACATTAGAGAATATTATTTTATTATCAGTCATATACATGTAGTGTACTTTCTTAATGTCCCTTGTTATCACTTGCATTCTGGTAGCACTTTTCTATCAGTAGTGCTTCTTCCCCAGTGTAATATATTCTCACTGATGTACAACTATTCCATATGAGTGCTGTATGATCAGAAATGTATTATGTTATCAGTGATATTCCATTAATGGATAATCATATTTATAAGATGTTATCACTGGTATATGAGTAGTGGTAAGTGATCAATCTATGTAATGTCTTCTATGGAGTATTGCAGTTATAATGTGAGTTTATATCTCTCACATATGAAAAGTATATAATCAGAAGTGTGTTATACTATCTCTGTACACACACTGTATGTTCTGTTATCCCTCCTGTACAATGATAGTACACTTCAAATGTATAGTATTATCTCTGGTATACACCTAATATATACTATTATATCTGGTATACACCTAATATATACTATTATCTCTAGAATACACCTAATATATACTATTATCTCTAGTATACACCTAATATATACTATTATCTCTGGTATACACCTAATATATACTATTATCTCTAGAATACACCTAATATATACTATTATCTCTGGTATATACCTAATATATACTATTATCTCTAGTATACACTTAATATATACTATTATCTCTAGTATACACCTAATATATACTATTATCTCTGGTGTACACCTAATATATACTATTATCTCTAGTATACACCTAATATATACTATTATCTCTGGTATACACCTAATATATACTATTATCTCTAGAATACACCTAATATATACTATTATCTCTGGTGTACACCTAATATATACTATTATCTCTAGTATACACCTAATATATACTATTATCTCTGGTATACACCTAATATATACTATTATCTCTAGAATACACCTAATATATACTATTATCTCTGGTATACACCTAATATATACTATTATCTCTAGAATACACCTAATATATACTATTATCTATGGTGTACACCTAATATATACTATTATCTCTAGTATACACCTAATATATACTATTATCTCTGGTATACACCTAATATATACTATTATCTCTGGTATACACCTAATATATACTATTATCTCTAGTATACACCTAATATATACTATTATCTCTGGTGTACACCTAATATATACTATTATCTCTAGTATACACCTAATATATACTATTATCTCTAGTATACACCTAATATATAGTATTATCTCTGGTATACACCTAATATATACTATTATCTCTAGTATACACCTAATATATACTATTATCTCTGGTGTACACCTAATATATACTATTATCTCTAGTATGCACCTAATATATACTATTATCTCTGGTGTACACCTAATACTATTATCTCTGGCATACACCTAATATACACTATTATCTCTGGTATACACCTAATATATACTATTATCTCTGATATATACCTAATATATACTATTATCTCTAGTATACACTTAATATATACTATTATCTCTGGTGTACACCTAATATATACTATTATCTCTGGTATACACCTAATATATACTATTATCTCTGATATACACATAATATATACCATTATCTCTGGTGTACACCTAATATATACTATTATCTCTGATATATACCTAATATATACTATTATCTCTAGTATACACTTAATATATACTATTATCTCTGGTGTACACCTAATATATACTATTATCTCTGGTGTACAGCTAATAAATACTATTATCTCTGGTATACACCTAATATACACTATCATCTCTGATATATACCTAATATATACTATATATCTAGTATACACTTAATATATACTATTATCTCTGATATACACATAATATATACTATTATCTCTGATATATACCTAATATATACTATTATCTCTAGTATACACCTAATATATACTATTATCTCTGATATACACATAATATCTACTATTATCTCCGGGGTACATCTAATATATACTATTATCTCTAGTATACACCTAATATATGCTATTATCTCTGGCATACACCTAATATACACTATTATCTCTGATATATACCTAATATATACTATTATCTCTGGTATACACCTAATATATACTATTATCTCTGGTGTACACCTAATATATACTATTATCTCTGGTATACACCTAATATATACTATTATCTCTGGTGTACACCTAATATATACTATTATCTCTGGTATATACCTAATATATACTATTAGCTCTGGAATACACCTAATGTATACTATTATCTCTGGTATACACCTAATATATTATTATATCTGGTATACACCTATTGTACATTATTATCTCTGCTATATATAATTTCTGGTAAACACCTGATGTATTCTATTATCTCTGGTATACACCTAATCTGTTATATTATCAGTGGAATATACCTTACATATACTATTATCTCTGGCATATACCTAATGCATATATTATTTCTTGTATATACCTAATGCATACTGCAATTTCTGGTAGACACCTGGTGTATGTTATTATCTCAGGTATATGCCTAATGTATTCAATAATCTCTGCTATAAACGAAATATAGTCTGTTCTTTCTGGTGCACACCTGATGCACCCTGTTACCTTCCTACCTGATGCATACTATTATCTGTGGTATACACCTAATGTATTGTATTCTGTCTATAGACACTTTGTTTGGAGATCAGATACATTAATTAGCTAATATACATATTTAATTGGTAACTTGGCTCTTGCTCTGTTGCTGATCCTTTGCATTCTTGTGTCATATAGGGATGTATTTAATCCACTGGGTATGTATTTTTCCCCCTCTTGTAGGAGATGTCGCCCTGAACCAACCAGACATGTGTGTGTACAGACGAGGGAGGAAGAAGAGGGTGCCCTACACCAAGCTGCAGCTGAAGGAGCTAGAAAACGAATACGCCATCAACAAGTTCATTAACAAGGACAAGAGGCGGAGGATATCAGCCAGCACCAACCTTTCTGAGAGACAGGTCACCATCTGGTTCCAAAACAGGAGAGTAAAGGACAAGAAAATAGTATCGAAACTAAAGGACAATATTTCCTGATCATCAGCCCTTACTGTACTCTCACAGGAATCTAAGGCACTCTGTCTGCGAGGTGCTCCATTCATCCCCCATCACTTCAGATCAATTTAATATTTAGAATATTTTTTATTTTATTTTTTTTTCCCAGGCTTGTTCCGAACTTCTGGTTTCGGTCCAGCACTATTTGCATGGACAATCTGGTGTCTTATTTTATTTTATTTTTTTTGTAAATTATTGTATTGATCACGGATGTTTTGTGTTGGCCATCAAGCTGTATTGTTCTGTCTCAGGAAACTTGTCAACAAGCAGCCACATACTATTCAGGATAGCATCCCCCCCCTGAAGTTATACATGCATGTTGTATGCCCCTCCATATGCCAGTGCCTTTCATTGATCATGTAGGTGGTGTTCATGCCACCAGGGAAGTTGTACAGTTCTATCATGTCATCATTCTCATTAGTTCTCTTTAAGTGCAGTATATTTAGATTTACACAAGTTCAAACAGTATTTAAAACATTCACATAAAAGCAGATTGGTGCGATAGGTCACATGGGCATTTCCAGCAATAGTTTTTTTGTATTGTCTTGCAGCTATATCTACACTCTCCATTACCTGATGACATATGTTCATATATTTGAAATCAGTTTGAAAAAAAGAATCTATTTTTATAAAATATTTTCTTTACCAGGAATTCTATTTATTGTTGAGTCCTCCCTAAGCATCGATTATCTATGCAACTATTGTTGTATGATAACTAAGTTATGATCATTTTCCTTCCTGACTTCACAAACAGGCAGCATTGAATGGCAGATGGTTATTACATATCATGTTAATATTGCAGCTCCTGTCATTTTCTCTGCATTGAAGGATTTTCTTTTTGTGGCACTTGCATCATTTTCAATATAACTTTCCAAGTGAATACATGGTGGGACCTTTTACCATTGTGACCTTTGTGTTAAATAAAAGCTGTGTTTCGGTTTCTTTTAATAAAATTGTACAATGCTTTTTAGTATTTTGTAGGGTGAAGTCATTCATTTTCCAGCGTTTAGTGACAATCATTACAACAGTTATAACAATAAAATGTTTTACTGACTGGTTGTGCTGGGGTTTGTAGTGCCAATATATAGGGGGCAAGAAATGTGTTACCATTACAAGCAATTTTTCTGTAAACAAAACTATTATATATTATTATATATACTATTATTACTATTCTCTCTATATATACACATATACATACATGTATATATATACATGCAAATATACAAACTTTATATATATATACAAACTTAATATATATATATATATACACAAATTTTTATGTATTTGTATATATAGACAGAAAGATATATACATACATGCATTTATATACGTGCATATATACAACCATTTGTGTGTGTATATATAGATATATATGATTTTGTGTGTGTCTATATCTATACACATACATGTATATGTATCTCTATATATTTATATAGGTGTGTATATATGTATATGTTTATGTATATTTATATAACACATGTAGATATTAATCTCTTTCTGCCTCTCTAAACACACATATCTATCTATGTATATATATATATATATATATAGTTAAAACAAAATAAAGGGAACACAAGCAGCCTGTTGAAAATGGAATAGTGTTCCCTTTATTTTTTTTTTGAGCAGTATATTTACATTTGTATATATTTATCTCTCTATCTATATATATATATATATATATATATATAATTACAATATATATATAAACTAAGGCTCCTGGTGGAAATCAATATTTTATAAAATCCCTCCTCCCACAAAGGAAAAAAACAAAAAAAAACGCATCACTTTCAGTTTCCACTTCAGCACCAAACTGCTTGTGTGAACCTAGTCTTCTGCTGTGGAGTTATAAAACCTGTGTATAGTTGTGGCTGACTATGTAGCTGGAGGACTTGACAATGGAAAGGGATTTAAAAAAAAAAAACAATCCAGCGACTGGGGAAGGAGACAAGCTACTAGGAGGTATTTATCCCCAGGCTAAACTTGTGCAATAAACTTCACCAGATAATGAAACCGAAAATATTGCTCCTTACTTGGAGGCCCAGCTTTATATTCCCCTCTGTGCTTTGATAATTGAAGAAAGGAAAGATCCAAGTGCTCGTTTTTTCCTTTGTTTTATGTTTATCAGATCTTTGTTGTAGAGTATTAATTTCCACTACTTAGGATACTCCTACAGGATGGCAGAACATAGCAATCTAGGACAGTGCAAAGCCTATACCTGAATTTACCATTCATGAGAAACTAACCAATGCCTGAAGAATCTGAAGATAGATTAATGGGAAGACACTGTTAATCTATCTGGGATTTTATTTATTGCTTACATGCTCCATTGTGTATTTTTTTGTCATTAAAAATTTCCAAATCATACTCAAATCTGTCCCTCACTTTACAAAACAAAGATGAAAAACTCATCATTCCAGAGCTTTCCACAGTTTTGTTGCATTAGATGTCATCGAGAGCCAAATAGAGAAAAAGAGAACTTTCTGTGTCCAGCTGTGGACAAAATATGAAGCACTGAGTGAATAGATTTATTTTTTTTTATTTCTGTTAGCTGTGTGATGAGTGTGAATGTCTCCTATAGAGCCCTGCAGAGCAAACATGGATGCACTAGATATCATTATATGACATAATGAGCAGTTTGCAGGTGGATATAGTGGCATGATAGGAATAATACTTATGCAGTGGGCAAAACACTTATTATTATTATTATTATTATTATTATTATTATTATTATTATTATCTCGATTGGAAATTTGTGATAAAAAAAAAATGTTACAAGTCCCATAACAGCTATGCACAAATTCTAGGCTAGGAGCAATAGATATATAACGAATGGTTACACTCACAATATTCTACTGGTTCAGAGAATGCACACATGGACATTGATTGAATAAGACACTGGAGATGCACACAATTGGAAATATGTACAGGCAAGAAATCGCCTAACCAAAAGCTCTTTGTGGCATTCTGGAACGTGTAAAGCCACGTAGCATAATGAATTTGTGATCCAAGACTTGAAAGCATTTCTTCCAAATACAAGGGAAGGATTCACTATGTGGAGGATAAAAGACTTCAAGGAGATTTAATTTCTCTCATGTTCCTGTCTATAATAATATAATCGATTTCAAGATATTATCTATACTGATTCTATTCATAATTTAAAAAAAAATGCTCAAGGTGCAGCTTAAAGTAACCTATTGTGTGGATAAACTACAAGATTCTATGTATTGTATACACATAAAACAAACACCTAGACACACTCACACACACTCACGAGATATATATATATATATATGCTGCAGAGATACAATCCAAATGCGTAAATGGGTGCCCTTGACCTTGCAGAATGAGATCTGTATTTATTCTCTACATATTGAATGCTACTTGGCCTTGAAACTGAACCTGGCTCTTCTGCCACATACTACAATAGATGACTATTCATCTCATATCTATCTAGAAGTACGATCAGTATGCACACATCTCCTTATCCGCATCGCCCAATAATGGCTTTTATATTCTTACAATTCTTTGTCAAACAGCATCCAGCGCTTTCACCATAAATCTGCTAAAACGTTGAAAATGGAAATGGAACTCTGGAATTTCAAGTAGCTGCAGAGAAACTGCTAAGGTGGAATAATTGCGCCACCTGCTGGGCGTATCATGTCATCACAGTTTTTGTTACAAAATATCCCCCTTTTCTCGCCATTCCTCCCTGATCTATCGTCCTGTTCTAAAATTACAAGTCTGCGAATGTTTCTTCTGCTGCCTATGATAGGGTAAGACTATTTTGTTTTAATCATCTATTTCTTGTTCACTGTGCATTCATAAATACAAACAGCAATCGTGTTACACCCTATGGATTCGTTAGATACATTATTTGACGTCAGTTTCTCTTAGGTTGATTGTGTGGTTATCTTCAGAAATGTTTTGCAATCTACTGTCTATGGATATGCAGATATAGGGCAGATCAAGTTCTAAGCAGTTTTCATTATATGAGTACATGTGTCAGGTAAATCTGCAAATTAGTAGTGGTGACTATGGAGGGGTGGATTTAGGGAATTTAGAATCAAAACCGCCAAACCATATGTTACTATTATTATTATTATTATTATTATTATTATTATTATTATTATTATTATTATTACTACTACTACTACTCACATCTATGTTTTGTGGTGATTACTCTGAATGTTGCCATTTGAAAGTGGACAAGTAGTATTGTCGATTATTAACAAAAAGCAAACAATAGTTACGTTTGAAATATATGAATTAATCTGTCTATCTATTATCTATTATCTGTCTATCTATCTATTATCTATCTATCTATCTATCTATCTATTATCTATCTATAGTTGAAAGTGAGGACTTTAGTAGACCATTACCATGGGTTAGTAAAGACCTCACTTTCTACAATTGGAACGTTGAAGTGCTGCCTTCCTTTATGTATTTATTTTTATTTATTTCACTTAATTTATCAAGCAAATATTACATACATGTATCCCGAGGCTTGCAATCATATTTAGAGGATATACGAAGTCCTGCTCTGCTTATCTAGTAAAAAAAAAAATAAACATAACATTTCACATGGCAATAATTGGGATATTCTTAATTTTGAAAAATTACAAGAAAAGGAAATATATCTATGAAGTTATGTTTCTATCTATCTACCTATTATCTATCTATCTACCTATCTATTATCTATTTATCTATCCCTGTCTATCGATAATACTGCCAATAACATTCATAATACATTTATTTGTACAGCGCCGACATATTTATCAGCATTTTACAATTCAAAGGATAAAGTACAAACAAAATCAGACATTATCAACGATACAAACAATAGGGGTCTGCTGCAGATACTAATCATAAAGGAAATATCTATTTAGCTGCAAAGCTACGGTCTACACAATAATATTAATTGTTTAATTACTACTATTTTATTGGTGGTGTCGTTAATAATAATAATGTTACTCTTTATAACTGTGACATCCTCATTTACCAATTACTCTATAATACAGGAGTTGTCAGTGAATGAGCACTTTTCTTTCTTTATTTGCTTTCTCTTTTATTTCCTTTTTCTTTTCTTTCACCTTCCTTCCTTTCTCATTCTTTCTTATTTATTTCTTTCGTTCTATCTTCCTTCCTTTCTTTTTTGCTTCTTTCGTTCTCTCTTTCTTTCTTCCTTCTTCCTTCTTTTCTTTTTTCTTTCTCTCTTACTTTCGTTCTTTCTTTCTTTCTTTCTCTTTCTTTCTTTCTTTCTTTCTTTCTCTTCCTTTCTTTCTTCCTTCTTTTCTTTTTTCTTTCTTTCTTTCTCTTTCTTTCTTTCTTTCTTTCTTTCTCTTTCTCTTTCTTTCTTTCTTTCGTTCTTTCTTTCTTTCTTTCTCTTTCTTTCTTTCTTTCTTTCTTTCTCTTCCTTCCTTTCTTCCTTCTTTTCTTTTTTCTTTCTTTCTTTCTTTCTTTCTTTCTTTCTTTCTCTCTTTATCTCTTTCTTTCTTCCTACACATATACATTAGGATCCATCACAGACTCTGAAGCGACCATGTCAGATTTAATCCTTTGGTCCTTGGGTCTTTTTTTTTTTTTGTCTTTTTTCTTCAGAGGGCGGCCTTTGTTTCATAAACCTTCCTATCAGGTGGATCTTCTTGCCATAGCCCCCGAGTTACTTTAGGAAATTGAAGGACATATATGGGGCAGGGATGGGTAGTGTCTTCTTCTGTTGCCCACATGGCTTACACCATTACTAGTGCTGGGCTCATACACGATTGTCATTTTCTTGGTAAAACAGAAAAACAAAACACAGACAGCTTCTACCCATAAGGCTCATTCGTTCTGCAGGAAATTGGATGATAGTTGGGGAGAAAAGAGTGGTGGAATTCTGCAGGAAGATGCAGCTGCCTGAAGCCATCATGCGGTTGCTATTATCTATGGGGGATTAAAAATATTTCCTCTCTCTTTACGTTGAGTGAACAACTAAATTGTTGATCATTGGGCTTCATATAGGGATATAAATCTAAATGATCACAAACACATGGAGAAGACCGAAGCTCCAGGATGCAGGAGAATGCCCTGAGTATAGCATGCCTGCTGGGGTCTGGAGCTTTGCTGGGGTCTGGAGCTTTGTTGGGGTCTGGAGCTATGTTGGGGTCTGGAGCTTTGTGTGCAGTGAATGCAGGGAGTCTGCAGGAAGCGTCAGGAATGTCGTCCACTTGAACGTGACTGGACAGCAGCCATCACAGCACCGACCATGCCTTTGGCCTTTATATAAGGACATGCTGCAAACTGGAGAAGAAATGTCTGTATATGATCTGCATATGGGGCTGAGTGTATCGCACACATCTGCAGTCGCAGGCACATGCACCTTCTTTTCCTGTTCTTTCTTTTCTTAATGTTTCTCATTGTTTAGCCTTTGTCTCGTTGTGTGTCCATTCAGTCTGAGAGCCCCCAGCCCCCACTGCTCACCCAGCCTCCATAAGGAATATATAGGGACAAAAGGAGACTTATAAAAGAGAGAAAGAGTCAAATAAATAAACAATGGACGTATACAGAAAGGTCTAGCACTCCTGAGACTGATAACCTGGAGGGTGGATTTCCTCTGTGAAATCAAAGAAACACCAGAATTTCAACATTTCTTGTGTCATATGACAAATAGATCTGTCTCAAGACTGACTAGATCACAACATTTGTTTCTTTCTTTCTTTTTCCTTTCTATCGATTATCTATCTATTTATAGATCTAACCATCCTATATCATTCGTCAATGTATTCAGTATATATAATACATAATAGAAGCTAGAATATTATAACATAATACAATATATGATATATAGATAAATAGATAAATAGACAGATGGATAGATAGATATGACTTAAATGCAACAAAATAGAAAAAAAAATTAATGGCCCATAGGGGTGATGTTTCGGTTCAAATGAGGACCTTTCTCATTGTTTTATCTATCTATCTATCTATTTATCTATCTATCTATCTCATATCTATCTATCTATCTATTTATCTATCTATCTCATATCTATTTATCTATCTATCTATCTCATATCTATCTATCTATTTATCTATCTATCTATCTATCTATCTCATATATATCTATCTATTTATCTATCTATCTCATATCTATTTATCTATCTATCTATCTCATATCTATCTATTTATCTATTTATGTATCTATCTCATATCTATCTAATCTGCTATTCTCTACCAATCGTCAATTTATTCAATATTTATCAAACTGTGCACGTAATGAACATAAATAAATAAAATACATAATAGAAAATGAAATATTATTAAAATATAATGCAATATATGATTGATTGATTAATTGATATTAATTGATTGACAGAGAGATAGATAGATAGATAGATACATAGATAGATAGATAGATAGATAGATAGATAGATAGATAGATAGATAGATAGATAGATAGATAGATAGATAGATATGGGATAGATAGATGCGTTGATTATATACGATTAAATCAAGATAAATTGTTGTATAAAAGTATGTTAATTATGCAATGCTGTATGGGTGTAAACAGGAGCTAGCATTCTCGGTGTGCCGTGTGTGTGTGATTGCCATGTCCTCAGTGACTGCTCTCCTATTGCCTCCCTTACCCCTGGTAACAGTAGACCTGGCAGCTCTGCCATTTGTACATACCAGAGGTACTTGTGTCCCATTGACTTTCCCTTTGCCGTTGCACTTGGTAAACAATTGAATGGCTTTCCCATGTGTGGTGCGAGGTGGGAGTTGTTCTTCACCTCCACCACAAAGCACCAAGTGTTGTCTCCGAAATGTCTGTAGTCTTTTGGTTTTTTTTTTCTCCAAACGTCCTGTGTCTTCATAGATGTCCTGTACTAATCCAATCCACTGGTGCAAGGACATTACAGTTATAATCATCAATTACATGTGAGTAAAGGTTTTCTTTCAAATTCTTATCTTTATCTCGGGGATGGGGCTCGTACAATAGTTAATATCGTAATATATCCAGAAGTTAAGGAAAACTTACGATGTAGCACATACTATATGAGTGTTTGTGTGTGATAAGCTTCCAAACCACATACATAGGCTCAATAGCATTTACACACATAAGTATATATATATATATATATGTATATATATGTGTGTGTGTGTGTGTGTGTGTGTGTGTGTGTGTGTGTGTGTGTGTGTGTGTGTGTGTGTGTATTGGTAGGCAGCAAGGAGAGCACAGGTATCGCATTGGTAAGTGGGCGATTTTATTTATATTGTATATATGTGACATTGGATATAATTATAAATATACCACTGACATTTAAACTTTCATATGTTTCACATTTGCTTTTTAGTTAATTATCGTCTGTATGTAGATAGCGCAGATTATGTTGAAGATAAAAAAAACTGAGTAAAGCATGAGTATAGAAATATAATAATAGAGAATAACAGATATGCTCATTACTGCGAAGTATATAAAGCATGTTTACTCACTGTTTTTTTTAATGTGGATCAATATTATTTTTAGATAACTTTAAATGTATAAGATGATTGATAAATAGATATTATATAGACAGATACATAGATAGATAGACAGTTAGATAAATAGATAGATATGAGATAGATAAAAAAAAATATTTAATTATTTATTTATTTTATGAGATTGATAATAGATAGATAGATGTTAGATAGATAGATAAATGTTAGATAAATAGATAGATAGATAGATAGATAGATAGACAGGTAATAAATAGATAGACAGATAATAGATAGAGATAGATAGATAGATAAATGTTAGATAGATAGATAGATAGATAGATAGGAGATAGATAGATAATAGATATATATGAGATAGATAGATAGATAGATAGATAGATACATAGATAATAGATAGATAGATAGATAATAGATATATAGGAGATAGATAGATAATAGATATATATGAGATAGATAGATAGATAGATAAAGATAGATAGATAGATAGATAGACTGATGCACCTTAATTCATTAGAAACTTGTTGTGTGGCTGGATTAGTTCCCCCACATTGCTGTGGGATCCAGTGATTGACTTTCAGTCTCTGCAGCCAGGATCAGTCCGGCAGAGACAGTCTAGACTTCCTACACTGGGGCAGCCTGGCAAATGGCGCAGGTTGTCTGCAGAGCAGCTGCTGGACTCACATATGTTTAAGTGGTGGAAGGCATGGTGGTGGCAGTGGCAGCTAAACAAGCAGAGACCCTACATTGTGGACAGGAAGGGGGGAAGCTTTCCTTGCAGAACTGTGGAGCAATAAATGAAATGAGTCACAATCTCTTCTGCAGTCAGGTTTTATGAGAGCAGCCAGACAGCGTCTGTTCACGTCCTGCAGATACTGGGGGCGCCATAACAAAGTTAAGGTCAAGTTAGTGTCTTATCTTGGGTGGCACAAACTAAAAGCTCCCTATCTCCTCTACCCTTATACACATCTATACAGTCACATACATACACAGATTGCTGTCTGCCAACACCAGCAGTAATAATATTGAGGCATCACTAGAACCCAGGGAAATGTCACTGCTCCATCCATCCAGTGAGAGAATGATTACAGATGTTACACCGAGACATCTACAGGTAATGTGCAAACTCCTGGGCTTCCTCCTTCTATGTGTGTTCTATCAAGGTCTGTCACATATGGTTATGAGGCTGCTGCTGCTGCTATGGGGAATACATGTGTACACAGGGTCCAGGAGAAGCTCTGGGCACCCGGACTCTCACTGCTGTATGAGCATCATGGGGTTAATCATCAGTGTCAATTATAAATATAAATTCTGTCTCCAGGTTGTGTAGGGTTAATTCCATGCTGAATCTGGCTTTCATGTGTGTCTGTGTTTATTAGAGTCGAATTGTGTTGAATACAATGCGAATTTGTTTGTAAATATGTCGATTTTTACAATTCTTGCACTTCTAGTGGGTGTCTGACCTGTGCAGCCTGAGTGCACACTCCACACATGGGGAGATGTAGGATTGTAGGTGCTGCTTGTGTCTCGTTATTAAATATAATCGTGAGGCGCAAACTCAGAGACACCTAGAAAATCATATAGCAAATAGTTTAAAAACACTAAATTGTCTATCTATCTATCTATCTATCTATCTATCTATCTATCTATTTACTATCATCTATCTATCTATTATCTATCTATCATCTATTATCTATCATCTATCTATCTATTATCTATCTATCATCTATTATCTATCATCTATCTATCTATTATCTTGCTATCTATCTCATCTATTATCTATCCATTTATCAGTCTGTTATCTTTATGTCTGTATGCCTGTCTATCCATTAATCCAACCAACCTAACCAATGCGCACATCTATACGTCGATCGATATGTACAATATCTGTGTATATATATATATATTTTAATACATTAAACAATATAACTACAATATCAATATATTCCTAAATTTTATAAATATCAATTTGTGCATGTGTGTTAATAGTATCTATCTATCTATCTATCTATCTATCTATCTATCTATCTATCTATCTGTCTATCTATCCTGTATTTCTTTCTTTTCTACTTTTTATATCTAAAGTTGATAAACCTGATTTATAGTCGTATCTAGTATGATGATACTCAGTAGCCCAAGTCTTTTTATGTTTTGTTCTGTTGTACACTGGTGCATTTAGTATGTAGGTTTTATGGTAGTGAGAAGCTTAAAAGTGGCAGAGTGTCCAGAATATCTGTGGGGGTATTCGCCATACCCTTGTACTCTGCAGAGATATTGCTTTGTTGCTTTCTGTGAGGGCCAGACTTGGCATCTGTGCGAGGAATATTATTGTCAATTATTTAGGAAACTTTCTTTAGACGACTTGTTTATTGTATCAACTCTGTGTTAAAGCTTTTTTTTTTCCCGCTTGTGTGCCTGTGTGTATGTACTATTCGGCAGTAAAAATACATATATACTGTATTTATATGTTTGTGTGTGTGTATATATATATATATACACACACATATAATAATCAGCCAGTGGAATTGATATCAAGCACATTTTTTATTCAATAGTAAAAATTCAAGTATATACATAAATATATATATATATACTGCTCAAAGAAATAAAGGGAACACAAACAGCCTGCTGCAAATGGAATAGTGTTCCCTTTATTTTTTTGAGCAGCATATATATATATATTTATGTATATACTTGAATTTTTACTATTGAATAAAAAATGTGTTTGATATCAATTCCACTGGCCGATTATTACCCAGGTTTTAGCACAGAGAATGTATATGTCCCTTGTATGTCTGGCAGACTTCACCTGCCCTATAGTGGTTGTATCTATGGTACTCTGCTCATGTTTGCTGCTGATCTGCCTTTATTTTGATGGTTGTATCAGATTTGTATCTGCTGCATTGTGCAGTCTCTAACCTCAGGGATCTGGGCAGTTAAACGTATGTGTCCAACACTAAGTAAAATGCACCAAAATATTGTGGGTTTTGTGTATGAAAAATGAAGCAGAAAAAAAAAATCGAAGATATTCTAGAATCTTTGTTCAGTGGAGAAGCTTCACAGCCAGGGTAATATTTTTATTTCATGTATTGTGACAGCCTAAAAGAGCAACTCACACCTGTACATAAATGTGTGCACAGAAAGCATGCACACAGGCATGTACACACACACTTCATACGTGTGTAGTACCCACGAAAGGCGCAGTGGGAGTCCTTTCATAAGCTGTGTCCTATTTCTTGCATTATTTGAATCTTAAATCGTTTCTGAAATATAAGAACATGTATCTGGTTTCCAAAAAATGTCAATTTGCTGTTTATTTCTGTGTCTTATGATATTTGTACTTTGATGATATATACATATAATACTGTCCATAAGATATGATATATTCTAGGACAGGAGT
This sequence comes from Dendrobates tinctorius, assembly GCF_039654945.1. Taxonomy (NCBI): domain Eukaryota; kingdom Metazoa; phylum Chordata; class Amphibia; order Anura; family Dendrobatidae; genus Dendrobates; species Dendrobates tinctorius. Next base: position 1,893,001 of record NW_027361724.1, read on the forward strand.
GTATGAAGTAGGATGTGTCTAGTCTTATCTAGGATATATATATATACATGCTAAATAGGAGGGACTTTACCATAATAGATCCCCTAGTCTTTGGACAGAATCTGTTCCCTGTAAACTGCTGTGGGAAAGACTGGTGTTAAAAAAAAAAAAGAGAGAAAGAGAGAAAAAAAAAAAAAAGATGTGTAATTGTGTGTGCGAGCAGCCAGGGTGTGGGACCCGAGTGTTGCACCTTTGTGTGGTGTGGAGGGATGTTGCATTCTGCAGGCTTCTTATAGATATCAGGACATTGTACATGGGGGATCACGTGACGCAATTACCACCAGAATCAATCAAGATGAATTGCACGTCAGCAGCACGTTCAGGCTTTTTTCTTTAGTTGATGCTGTCCAAGCCCCTCTTGAGCAATACATGGATCTTGTTCAATGCAGTGAAATCTCCTTGTTGCTTTCCATCGCAAAAGGGGAGAAGAAGAGATGACTGAGTTTGAGAATTGCAACAACAGTGCAACCCCCAACATGTATCTGCCTGGCTGCGCTGCTGCTGCCGCTGCTTACTATGTCTCCCCATCGGATTTCTCCAGCAAGTCTTCGTTCCTGTCTCAGTCTTCTTCTTGCCCTATGACTTTCTCCTATTCCTCCAATTTAACTCATCATGTGCAACCAGTGAGGGAAGTGGCATTCAGGGAGTATGGGAGCAAGTGGCAGTACCGGGGCAGCTACCCCTCCTATTACCCCAGTGAGGAGGTCATGCACAGGGACCTCATCCAGCCTGCGAGCAGGAGATCGGACATGATATTCAAATCGGACTCGGTGTGCAACCACCATGGAGCCTCCAGTGCCACCTCCAACTTCTACGGCCCGGTGGGGAGGAATGGCATCCTACCACAGGGCTTTGACCAGTTCTATGATGCCAGCCAAAGCTCTTCCTACCAGATGGACATGGAGGAGCAGCCTGCAAAGCCTGAGCTCAAGGGCTCCTCCACCAACCCAGCCAGCAAAGTGACCTCTGGACAGGACAAGAAAGTGACTAGCCCAAACAGCCCCGATTCCCCTTCTCCTGGGGGGGAGGCAGCAGCAGACAAGAGCAACACTTCAGGTAGGCATCAACTGGGGGCAAGAGTGCAAGGCCAGCACTTTGTCAGCCTCCCTTTTTATGTGCTATTTTATAAGCATTCAAGGGTTTTATATATCCTATAAGGTTCCCTTTACCGCTGTAAAGAGTGTGTTTACGACAGGGAACTAATTTAAGATGAGGATGGTCTATTGTGGAGCATTCTCTATTATGTTATCATGTTTTGTTGATCACCCTCCCACCACCATCACTTGTCGAGTGTCATAAAATGCATTACTTTGGAGCGCAGTGCTCAATAGCCCTTATATATTTAATATATGAGTATATAGGTGTAAATATAGGTAAATACATTCAATCATATCTATATAGTTTTATACATAGAGCCTATATGTTTATTTATATGCGTGTTTATACATATACACATATATACACATGCACACATAAGTACACACTTATACATATATACACACATGTATATATATATACACACGCACACACACATATATATGATATATACGTATACATATTTGTATATCCAAAAGAAATCTATATAAATACACACACATACACACACACACACACATATATATATATATATACACACATATATATACACACACACACATATATATACACACACACATACATATATACACACACATATATATATATATACACACAGATATATATGCACCATATATATATATATATATATATGCACACATACATATATACTGCTAAATAAAATAAAGGGAACGCTTAAACATAGGATTCAATGTTTAAGTGTTCCCTTTATTTTTCTGAGCAGTATATATATACATATATATGGTTTTATACATATACTTATATGTTTATTTATGTGTATGTTATATATACCTATGCACACACATATATACACACACATATATATATATATTTATGTTCCTCCATATATAAATGTAGAATTTTTCATATCTCTATATGGTTAATAGTATGGTACATTTTCACAATTCTGTCCAGCAGCCTCCCAGAGACTTAGGAAAAAGAGATGTCCCTACAGCAAGTACCAGATCCGGGAGCTGGAGCGGGAATTTTTCTTCAATGTCTACATCAACAAGGAGAAGAGGCTACAGCTGTCCAGGATGCTGAACCTCACTGATCGCCAGGTCAAGATCTGGTTCCAGAACCGAAGGATGAAAGAAAAGAAACTCAATAGGGATCGACTGCAATATTTCACTGGGAACCCACTTTTTTGAGAGGAGACTGCACAATTTCTATTCAGACCAGATACTTGTGGATACTTTTTATCATTGTACTTGGACCATGATATCTTGTGAGGATTTCCAAACCTCTGGAGGATGCCTTCTTGGTAAGGAAAGGGTCTACAAAAACGTCACTTTCACAATGCAGCCAATGGTGTTTTTCTTTTTTCCTTTCTCCCCTTCCCTGAATCTTTTAACACTGATTACACAGTATTTAGAACTGACTGCAAACACCAAGGGAGGCTCTGAGCCCCCAGTGACTACACTACACATTTCATTAAACGAATGCAGCTTTATGACACATACATATATAGATTTACATATATATGTGTGGCTACATGTGCACGACAATGATGTTCTCTTGTGAAAATTGTTTTATGGTAAAAAAAAAAAAAAATCGGTGTTACCTTGGACACATTGCATGAGTTCCAATGTCTCAAAGGTCTTTAAATATATATGTCAGTCATTTAATGCATTATATATAACCCCATCTGTACATATTTATTAAATTTTCAATGTTATTTTTTAACCAACCTGAATACGTTTTCCATGACTTTTAGCTTTATTTTGTCCACGGAAATGCATTTTGATGCACAACTAAAAAGCAAAATTTTTTTTTTGTCAGTTTCTACAGTGATTCTGCTTTACTTTATGCCAAGCTGAGTCAGAATGGTGACATTTGGTGTTTTTAGAATCAAAAGTAAAAAAAGTCAGGGATCTGGACAATTGTTTATTTTGAAACCTAAGGAATTTGGTTGGTGCTTATTCCATTAGGGTTTATGTGGCGTGACCCACTGGGCTGTTTACAAAACCTTGAACTGTCTAGACAACACAATAAAAGTAGGGGATCCAAGCACCATAATTGGCTTATATTAGACACCTTCTGGTGGGCTAAAAGCGATTTCCGCAAAGTTCAATAAAGGAAGAAGTGAGAAAGGGGGCTGCTGCTTTCTTCAATGGCACTTAGTGGGCGTTATTCTCCTGGCATAGAACTCAGGCAGACAAGGACTGAGGAACAGACCCACAAGAGAAAAAAAAAAAAGAAAGGACTGAGAACAAAGACACAGAGAAAAATATATTGTTAAGAAAAAATTCCTTCCATTTAGGAAAAAAAAAGTAGTTGCCTTTGAACTTCCAAAATGTCAAGGTCATCACCTTTCACCTTACCAAATAATTAAATACCCTAAAGCTCTCTTATTATTTTTCCTAGCTGCCACCCAGTAGTGTGCATTGAAATATCTAGATATTTTATTGAAGGAGAAGTAAATTACTTAAACAACATTCTGCCTTCCTTCCCTTCCTTCCATCATTTCCTTTCTTTTCTTCATTTTCTTTTTCTTTCTTTCCTTCTTTCTTTCCTTTCTTCCGTTCTTTTGTTCTCCTTTTTTATTCTTTCATTAATTGACATTTGGTTGATTATAAAGGATTAACTTGTTACATAATCCTGGAGACAAAGATCTATATTGTTCTAGATTCCAAATAATAAAATCTAATGTATTCATGGTATATTTAAAAAAAAAAAAATACAAAAAAAAAGAAAAGACATAAATACACACAAAAATGTTTATTTATTATCTGCAAATTAATCCAACAAATGTCATTACTAGGTTTATCAATAATAAGACCAGACTAATTAAAAAAAAATCGTTATATTGAATGGCAGGCTTGATAATGACACAAACACCTTTATAAAATAGTTAAATGTTAAATTTGTAAGAAAACCATAGTTATACATGTATTTTTTTAATGAAATTATTTTTTTAATAAGAATATGTGCATCTAATGCCTCAACATAATCACAGAAATATAAATGCCGCATTGTGTGCTAAATCCCAAATGTCCACAAGAGGGCGACTGCTGCACTGCAAATAGCTAAATTGCTGCAGCTAAAAGCGCAGCATTGTCCATAAATTAGAACCCAAGTCACATAAGGATTCTAGATTCTTCTCCAGTGCAACAGTTCTGTTTAAACACGCTTTAAGTAATAAGTATTTCGAGATATATATATATATATATATATATATATATATATATATGCCACCATCACATTGTGAACCTTGAAATGATACAATCGAAGAGAAAGGGGGAAACTATCACACAGATTTACCTATAGTCATAGGGAATATTGAATTCTCACTTATTCTGTGATAAAAACAGAAGAATAGATCAAATATATCTGCAATTTGGGTGTAAAAGTCTCTATAGAACTGACATGACTGATACAAATTAATTAAAAATAAAGAAAAATAAATAAAAAACCCGAAAGGCTGCAGTGAGATAACATGATATGATCTTAGAAGCGTTTATGTGCTAGAGGAGAAGACTTTTCCACCAAGGTATTTATGGCCAGATATGTGCCGCAGGCTGCAGCAGTGTTCAGGAGGTTTCCTCTTAGAAATGCCAGAAGGATTCCAAAGTCACCAGTTGCTTTAGTAATAAAGGCGATGGATCTGTGAAGAATATTCAGCAAATTGTAATTGTCACAAAAAAGTAAAGTAGGTAATAATAATAAGGATTATAGTACAGGAAAAGAATTGTAAAAAATGTCAGGCAAGAATTAATAACTTCCAAACATTCACCGCATACACACACAGCGAATATCACATAATGGTGCATATTACTACATCCCGTAGATAGACAGATAGATAGATAGATAGATAGATAGATAGATAGATAGATAGATAATGTACTGATAATACACTTTATTAATGTCTTTTAAATAGGGCGAAATTTGTCATACCCCTACATTTTCTACAAAATAAATACATTAAATAATTTTATAATGAATGTAACTTATTGTCTTTCTTTGTAATTATAGGAATCGGCTTATTATTTTTCTGTTTCACCTCTCTCTGTCTCTCTTTATATATATATGTATTTATTATTGCTTTGCTATTTCAGTTGGTATTAATTTATATCTGTGATTTATCTATCATCTATCTATATGTCTGTATATATGTATATATTTATCTGTTTATATATCCCATATATATTAATATCTATCCCATATCTATCTACTTCATATGTATATATGTATGTATCTATCGATCTATTTATCTATCATCTATCTATCTATTATCTATCCCAAATCTATATATCTATTATCTATCTATCTATCTATCTATCTATCTATCTATCTATCTATCTATCTATCTATCTATTATCTATCTATCCCATATCTATCTATCCCAAATCTATCTATCTATCTATCTATCTATCTATCTATCTATCTATCTATCTATCTATATATCTATTATCTATCTATCTATCCCATATCTATCTATCTATCTATCTATCTATCTATTATCTATCTATCCCAAATCTATCTATCTATTTATCTATCTACCGTCCCACTCATATATTTTCTATGTAATCCATCCCTATGTGATGTGTGCTGCTGTCTGCACGCTTGTATCCCTGAGTTTATCTACTTTATTCCTGTCTCTCATTATAAACATTACATTTCTCATGTGCAATGCAAAACATTCCTGGAATAGGAAGATTCGCTGTTTTTCCTTCGTTTCTTGTTGACTTTGAGCTGAGAGACATTGGAGCCTCTGATCATCCCTTACTGAGCACATTCTGTTCTTTTGCTCCGTTTTCTACATTTACTTTTTATGAATGGAATTGGAAGCATTCTTTGTTATTCTTGTCTCTGCTACAATATTTTGGAAGTGGAATATTGCATTCTGGATGAGGTAGGGCATTGCCCATCTCAGGCACAGAGCAGCTCTGCTGGGTTTACAGTTAAGAAGACACAAAATAATCCGACCTGCTGTGATGTGTAGATGATCTTTGCTGATAATGGTAGAGGCCAATATTATAATGTTTAACACAATCAATTTTTATGTTAACGATTTCCATTCCGAAATATGTAATATATGTTTGCGTTTATGTGATGAAAGATTAAAGAATATGTGTGTGCGTGTGTCAGTGTATGCGATAGTGTGTGTCCATATATATATATATAATTGCTTACCGTATCTAATTAGATTATGTGCTGCATTTGACATAATGAAACAGATAGATAGATAGATAGATAGATAGATAGATGGATGGATGGATGGATGGATGGATGGATGGATAGATAGATAGATAGATAGATAGATAGATAGATAGATGGATGGATGGATGGATGGATGGATGGATGGATGGATGGATAGATAGATAGATAGATAGATAGATAGATAGATAGATAGATAGATTCAGGATGTTAATTATCTTTGCTCTATTAAGAGAATCATGCATCCAAAAAAAATTTAATTTACTGTAAAAAATGTTTAATTGTGAAGCAATGTGTGACCTCTGGGCACAGATGAGTTATCACTGTTGTTAAGCATGCTGGTACAGCCTAGGTATTACTGATATGTTATTGTCCAGGAAGAAACCAGGATCCTTTTTGTGTAATGAGCACACTTTTGTTTTTAGTCTGTTGCGAAAGTAAAATAAAAAAAAAGGTGCAGTAGATTAGAAACCCAGGTTGTGCCCTGTGTGCTGCTGAACTGTAAGGACAGGGTTTGTGGAGCAACAATATAATACTGAGGTGATTGGTGGCTGCCAGCATGTCTCATTGCCTTGTGTCTATCAGTGAGGCAGCAGAGGTTCCACACACAGGCAACACACAAGATCAACTCTCAAATATTGCAGTATATGACATCAAAGTATCTGATCTGTGAAGTATCAGTGTATAGCTATAGCCTGCTCTAGAAACAAAGGAAGATACTCGTTACCTTATAGGAAAGGAGATATCTGTATTCCGCTATGGTAGGAGCACAGCAAGTCCCAGCTCTCCACAGTCACCATTATTGGTGTAAATATCTCGCTTATGTAACGATGCAATGTGTGTGTGTATATATCTGTGTGTGTATATATACTGTATATGTGTGTGTATATCTCTGTGTGTGTGTGTATATATATATGTGTGTGTATATATACTGTATATGTGTGTGTATATCTCTGTGTGTGTGTATATATCTGTGTGTGTATATATACTGTATATGTGTGTGTATATCTCTGTGTGTGTGTGTATATATATATGTGTGTGTATATATACTGTATATGTGTGTGTATATCTCTGTGTGTGTGTATATATCTGTGTGTGTATATATACTGTATATGTGTGTGTGTATATCTCTGTGTGTGTGTGTGTGTGTATATATATGTGTGTGTATATCTCTGTGTGTGTATATATATATATATATAGGTGTGCGTGTATATCTCTGTGTGTGTGTGTGTATATCTCTGTGTGTGTGTGTATATAAATATATGTGTGTGTGTGTATATCTCTGTGTGTATATTTCTGTGTGTGTATATATATATATATATAGGTGTGCGTGTATATATCTGTGTGTGTGTGTATATATCTGTGTGTATATCTCTGTGTGTGTATATATCTGTGTGTGTGTGTATATATATATGTGTGTGTGTGTATATCTCTGTGTGTGTGTATATATCTGTGTGTGTGTGTATATATATATATATGTGTGTGTGTATCTCTCTGTGTATATATATCTGTGTGTGTGTATATATCTGTGTGTGTGTATCTCTGTGTGTGTATATATCTGTGTGTGTGTATATATATATGTGTATGTGTGTGTATATATATCTGTGTGTGTATATATATATGTGTGTGTGTATATCTCTGTGTGTGTATATATATGTGTGTGTGTGTGTATATATATCTGTGTGTGTGTATATATATATATCTGTGTGTGTATTTATATGTGTGTGTGTATATATATATATCTGTGTGTGTCTGTGTGTGTATATATATATATATATATATGTGTGTGTATATATATGTGTGTATATATATATATGTCTGTGTGTGTATATATATGCCTGTATACATATATATGTCTGTGTGTGTGTATATATATATATATGTGTGTGTATATATGTGTGTGTAAATATTTATCTGTGTGTGTGTGTATATATATATACATATGTGTGTATATATATATGTGTGTGTGTATATGTGTGTATATATGTCTGTGTGTGTGTATATATATATGTGTGTGTGTGTATATATATGTGTATATATATATGTGTGTGTGTGTATACATATATGTGCGTGTATATATAAATTTATGTGTGTGTGCGTATATATATATATATGTGTGGTTATGTCGTTGGATACATTTGTGTGTTTGTTTAGTTATAACTTTGTGTGCATATATAAATATATATACATGCCATTGTAGTTTCTTAGTTATGTAAGTATGTTAGTTATTATGTATGTATATACATGTATAACATATATATGTTTTAAATGTATGTATATATATATACACAGTATATTTATATATATATACACACACGTTTGTGTGTATACATGTGTGTCTGTCTGTCTATATGTATGTGTGCCTGAGCTGTCTTCATTACCAGCCATTCCACAGCATACAGGCAATTGCAGTTGTAAAAGGCAGTGGCTCTTAACCTGACAATGATGTTGTATTTGAACAGCTGCGAGAGAGGCTTCCATTTTATCAAAGGTCTGTCTCATTGCCACAAACCCAGACATTTTATTGTTTTAACTGCAGAGGAAATAAAATTCCAGAGAAAAGGGGGTCTGAAAAGAGCAATAGCTGCTGGAATTCCCTAATTCTCAGCAACTTCTAATGAAACTCTGAATTTAAACTTCAATAGCAATCAATGTGGGCTGTAATATTGATTAGTTTAAACATATATGTGTAGCATCTCATACTATATTGGTCAGTGTGTCTGTGGTTTGTCTATTATTTTATTATTTATGGTACATACACATATATATATATATATATATACACTCAATAATACACACAATCACACAACGCTTACACACCAATATAGTGTGTGCTAACTCTATTGAAAACCTCTGTCTTCTTTTAATCTGCATTCAGTATATCATAGTGGGAAGCAACACATACATTCAGCACAGGACAAGTGATAACAATCTAAAATAAAACATATTCTTCATAAGACACTATATATAGTTATATATGTATATACATATATATATAACTGTAAATATAATACACCATATATACTATATAAACTATATAACTATATATACTACACTATATATATATATACTATATAAACTATATATATATATAACTATATATATTTGCCAGTTTATATTAAAAAAGACACATAACCCCCTTTTTTGCAATCAAAGGATGAAAATCAATGGATTATTTTCAATAACTCATATGGAGAATACCATTATGCTAAATTTGACCTATTAATCTTTCCCTTTACTAAGTTTCGATTGATTTCTTAATAAAATATATGCTCGTGTGTGGTACCAGTGGGTATAACTCTTAAAAAAAAAAAAAACAGCAACACAGGCAAAAAAAATAAAAGGAGCAACTATCCAAGGAATGCAGATGAGATCAGTATTGATCTCCCTGATTCTTTTTAATATGTTTTAATAAATTGCTCAACCTTTTGCACCTTCCACGTTGTCAATAATTAAGCTTTTACCTAATCCATAAAATAATAAAAGAAAACACCGATGTCTTTTCTGGGCATCCTAATGGGGCTCCTGCCACTGCTGCTAATGAGAATGAATGGGACTGTATGCAATAGGAGAACTATTATGGTGGAAACTTTAGAGGAGTATCCCAGGACCCTGTGTGTGAGCTCTGGGTTCTGGCTCTGCCTCCCCATAGTGACTGGCCTTGGATAATGGCAGTCCTTTAGGTCAGCTGCACACTCTTTGATTTGAATGTAAAGCATTAAAGAAAGGGGACTGGTGATTGCATTTGCATTACTGTATTTTCTATGAGGCGAATCTCATGTCAAGGCTGTGGATGGAATCTGCTGGGTGTTGCTCGTGCATTTAAAGCACAGAGCTGTCAGTATTTCAGTGCAAAATGGAAAAAAAAGAATAATCCTGTAGGTATGTATATAAAAAAAATAACCTTAAATCAGCGCAGTGCAGCAGGGCTGCTCCACAGGAGGCTGCTGGGCAGCACTTTCACCGAGGCTTTGTAGAGGTCGCTGTTGACCACAGTTGTGCTGCAGCCCAGGCTGCCCAGGCACCATGTGACCTGCAGGGAGGTAGCTGCTCAAGGCCATTTTCAATTCTCATTGGCTTCCTTGTCATGTGGTTGTGCAGAGGCATCCACAATTACACAGGGAATGTTTTCCTAGAGATGTCAGCCTACAAAGGACACAATCTCTCTTCTTCAAATTCCTCCCCAAAATGTCCTTTCCAAACAGCTCTCCTGCTGCAAATACTTTTTTAGTAGATTCCTTGATCAGTGCCTGTAGAAGTGACAGTTTCTATTCTAACAACGCCAGCATGTACATGCCACCTAACTCAGACATTGGGACTTATGGGATGCAAACCTGTGGACTGCTACCATCTCTGGCAAAAAGAGAAGTCAATCACCAAAACATGGGTATGAATGTCCATCCCTATATACCTCAAGTAGACAGTTGGACAGATCCGAGCAGGTCTTGCAGAATAGAGCAACCTGTTACACAACAACAGATCCCCACTTGTTCGTTTCCTACAAATATTAAGGAAGAGACCAATTGCTGCATGTATTCTGATAAGCGATCAAAAGTGATTTCTTCAGAGGTGCCACCATACCAGAGGCTGGTCTCTGACAACTGTTCTGTGGACAACTCTGAGGTTCCTGTCCCAGGATATTTTAGGCTGAGCCAGACCTACGCCAGTGGGAAACCCCAAGAGTACACTAATAACCAAGAAACCAGTTCATCCTTAATGTTACAGCTAAACCCCCGCGGCAGTTCCAAACCTCAGCTATCTTCACCTCATCAGATGGACAAGAAAATGAATGAAAACCCGAGCACCCAAGAGTCCTCCAAAGTGCCCGAAAGTCCAGAGTCCAAAGCTGCCCTGCAGGAGGACAGGAGCTGCCTGGCTGAGGTGTCTGTGTCCAGCCCTGAGGTCCAAGACAAGGAAAGTAAAGGTCGGTATCATTACAAAGAAGTTTATATAAAGCATTGATTGCATGCTGTACTAGTAGCCAGCACCATAAAACACTGTGTAAAATACTAGCATTGCCTCCCATAACATTTAATGGTAACTACATGTCAAGGAGGAACTGCCCTTTTTTTATTCAGGTATTTAAAAAAAAAAATATCTTCATGTATGATCATCAACCAGACACATCTCACTCAAGGGCAGCACTAAATGTCCATTATCAATGCACTCAAAGTTTTTACAGATTTTTTTTAATTTTTTTTTTGTAACCTCCATCCAATGTTTTGTTAAAGGGTTAATTCCGAGCAACATTATCATTTAATTCAATCTCAGCTGGCAGACGTGTTCTGCTCATGTTACAGAGAAAGTTATAATAATAATAATAGAAAATTGTAGCCATAATATTAATATTAAAAAAAAAACATAATGTTCTTAAGGGTTAATACATTGGATAAATTTGTATTCAAGTTTATTTGACGGTCAGCAAAGCTAGTGACACTGCGGATGGACAGTGAAGGGGATGCTCCATGGAGATGGGTCTGGTAAATTGGATATATGGGCTGTAGGATATTTGTTTGCTTTTCTTATAAAAAAAAATGTTATTTCAGTTAACATGTCTGTCAATATTAGAATAGAGGGGACCTGCCTGAAAGGAGAGCATATGTATTCTGCATTACATTCTTGCTGCCCTCACAAATGTATACACCTTGGTTGCTTACAATTGCCCATACTTTGTGTGTGTATATATATATATATATATATATACATATATATAATTCCCAGATCATTTATATATATATATATATATATATATATATATAGTCCAAGTGTAAAGGTGTGTGTGCTTATAAATACATATATTTGCATACATCTAGTTTTCATACACACAAATAATGTATTCATATATAAATGCATAAATGTGATCAAATTATCTATCTATCTCTATATACGTGTGTGTATATATATATATATATACTAAATATACACATATACCTATTTTTTATTGATTATACATATATATGTGTGCGATGTAGACTATATGTGTATATATATATATACTAAATATACACATATACCTATATTTTTTTATTAATCAATTGTGTGTGTGTGCACCTTCCCCTTATCTGCCATTGTGTGCATAACATTAGGTTTTTGCTTTTGTTATAATACCAACATGATAGGCATTTTGTTTGAAGGGTCATTGTCAAGTCTATTCTTTGTAGAATTAGGACATTTTTTTTTTTGGGGGGGGGGGATTTTCACATTTATCTATTTGTTTATTTATTTTATTTTTTCTTTTGCCCTTTTTGTTTATCACAATAGAGGAAATCAAGTCTGATACTCCAACCAGCAATTGGTTAACTGCAAAGAGTGGCAGGAAGAAGAGGTGCCCGTACACCAAACACCAGACACTGGAGTTAGAGAAAGAATTCTTGTTTAATATGTATCTGACTCGAGAGCGCCGCCTAGAGATCAGTAAGAGCGTCAACCTCACTGACAGGCAGGTCAAAATCTGGTTTCAAAATCGCAGAATGAAGCTTAAGAAGATGAGTAGAGAGAACCGAATCCGGGAATTGACCGCCAACCTGACTTTCTCCTAAATGCAGCTATTGCCCCCCCAGCAGGAGAGACTGTGACCCCCACATCCATCCATCCCCTGTGATCTAGAATGTGATTCCTCATTTTATAGTGCTGCAAGTGTCTCTATGTATTTTCATGTGTATATAAATAATAATAAAGATCCAGCACATGTAATTTATTATTATTATTTTTCACAGTATGGCAGGGTAAAAAGGAAAGAAACTTTATCATTTTAGTCTTAAATTATTGGGACTGGTCAAACACATCCAAAAATGTGACTTTTTTTATGATTTTTTTCTAAGGGAGAGTCTTTCTGCGTGTTACTTTATGGACCTCAGCATTTTAACATTCATGTTTATTATTGACTTTTGGGGACAAAATAAGCACATTTTCTGTAAGTGTCTCTGCTCCAAGTATCTGAGGATCTGTTCGTCAATGTGTAGTTTCTTTCAGTCGTGTTCCTGGTAGAACTTTTCTTGTGATATGTGGCGATATCATCATTGAGACAGCTGTGTCCATACCGTGCATGTTGTTGGCATGTCTTATGCAATAAACTGTCTGAACGCTTCATGTTCTCAGCCTGTTTGTATGTAACATGTATAGAGAGAGAATTATTACTGGAAATGTGGTGAGGACACTCAGTGCTGGCATTCACTGGACTGTCCCACAGTGGTTAGCCCTGTACACACACGGGGTGATGGGTTTACTCAGATATTACATTCAGAAAGCAGAGCTGGTGGCAAAAACCACTGCAGGTAAGTCACAGTGACTCCGAATTACATATATATTATCCAATGTGCAATGAGTATACTTTACTGCTCCGAATGTTTATTCATTTTAATTTGGGAAAAATTTATACACAAAAGATAGATAGATAGATAAATAGATAGATATGAGATGCATTGATAGTAAATATATATATGAGATAGTAAGATATATATATATATATATATAAATAATATATGATATGAGATACCTCGATAGATAGATAGATAGATAGATAGATAAATATAGAAAAAAAATAATATAAGATACATAGTATATATATATATCAGATAGATAGATAAATATTGGATGGATAGATCGATCGATAGATGGATAGATCGATAGATAGAAGATGATAGATAGATAGATATACAATAGATAGATATGAAAGATAGATAGATAGATAGACAATATATAGATAGATAGATAGATAGATAGATAGATAGATAGATAGATAGATAGATTAAAACATATAGGAAGGCAGCACTCCCAGTGGCAATGGTGAAAAAAGTGGAGTTTATTTAGATCCACATAGCAAGATAGATAGATAGATAGATAGATAGATAGATATGAGATATATAGATAGATAACAGATAGATAGATAGTATATTTAGAAAATAGAACAGCATTTTTAAGAAATGAGAGTGTAAAGATTCCCTGACACATAACAAACCAACATATTATAGAGAAAAAAAAAACTAACAAAAAAAAAACTAAAAAAAAAAAAGATAGTTTTTTTTGGGGGGGTTTTCTATGATATATTTGTATACAAAAAATACCCCATCTGTGAAATTGATTTTCAAAAAATACATACCAAACCATCCAGATTTAAAAAAAAAAAAGTGAAGGCAGCTTCCAAAAGAGTGCACAGAAGTTGATTGTTTATATATCAGCCCATTGTGGCGACGTTCTGATTTCAATATGTGAACCTTTTTCAAGCTTGGCAGTAACTTCGCCATCGTGGGCTTATATATAAACAATCAACTTTTGTCCACTCTTTTGGTGCTCTGCTTCCAGTTTTTCTTTTCTTTTGTGTTCTTAATCTAGATTGATAGATAAATCATACATCTGTAGATAATGTGCCTGAAGTAAGATAGAAATTTAGATAGATATTGCACAGAGTGGAAAGACAGCAAAAAATATTAATTTTAACATCTTTTCTTATAATAAGTTTTGAAAGTATCTGCAGAGTTTGGCGACCTTTCCTTTAGTCCAGTAAATCCTATGTGATGTGTTCTTATTTTATGCTGTATATAAAGTAGTTTGTAAACTAAACAAAACATAAAAAAAAGGAATCGCACAGGAATAATCCTGGTGATGGTTCCTGACCTTGCTCGCTTTTACATGCTGCACATTATGGATTTGTATGTTTAGCACTTTCATGGACAAATTGTGATATCTGAATTGCTAACATGTCCTCTGTGAGAGTCCACAATTCAATTTTATTTCATGCAAAACAAATGACAAATCTCTGCGTGTCTGCATTGCTCTGATCACCCTGACTAATATCACATAGACATGGGAGGAGGCTGGCATTGCTGCTCATCGTTCTCCCTTCTCCTTATATCCGAGCATCACAATAGAAAAGCTTTAGATGAGGACTTTGTAACATGATTTTACAACATGCCTCTCCTTCTGTGTCATTTGTGGACTCTGCCTGGAGTGTTTTTATTTATTTATTTGTTTGTTTTTTACATTTGTTGTTTCCAAGCATGGTCGTTTATGACAGAACTGCATAGACCTTCTGTAGCTTCAGATAAACTCTCTTTTATTTCAGGAAACAGCCCCAATAAACTTAGAGCCTTCCTGCAAAAAAAGGACATCACAGCCTCACTTAACGCTGAGTTTAAAAATTCTTTATAGCTGAGATCCTCAGGGACAGTGATTATATCCTATTTACTCCAGTGTTTCATGTAACAGTAAAACAGATTCCATCAAAAGAAAAATCAGATCTGCTCTCTCTGTCTGGTCACCTTTATTCTGTTACATATTGAAATGGGAAGGAAAAAAAAAAGTGAATGTGTTTATTGTAAATGTCTGTGTGTATTATATCACTGTGTGCCCTATGGCTGTGTATTATATCACTGTGTGCCCTATGGCTGTGTATTATATCACTGTGTGCCCTATGGCTGTGTATTATATCACTGTGTGTTCTATGGGTGTGTATTATATCACTGTGTGCCCTATGGCTGTGTATTATATCACTGTGTGCCCTATGGCTGTGTATTATATCACTGTGTGTTCTATGGGTGTGTATTATATCTCTGTGCGCCCTATGGCTGTGTATTATATCACTGTGTGTGTTCTATGGCTGTGTATTATATCACTGTGTGTTCTATGGGTATGTATTATATCACTGTGTGCCCTATGGCTGTGTATTATATCACTGTGTGCCCTATGGCTGTGTATTATATCACTGTGTGCCCTATGGCTGTGTATTATATCACTGTGTGCCCTATGGCTGTGTATTATATCACTGTGTGCCCTATGGCTGTGTAATATATCACTGTGTGCCCTATGGCTGTGTAATATATCACTGTGTGCCCTATGGCTGTGTATTATATCACTGTGTGTTCTATGGGTGTGTGTTATATCACTGTTTGCCCTATGGCTGTGTATTATATCACTGTGTGCCCTATGGCTGTGTATTATATCACTGTGTGCCCTATGGCTGTGTATTATATCACTGTGTGTTCTATGGGTGTGTATTATATCACTGTGTGCCCTATGGCTGTGTATTATATCACTGTGTGCCCTATGGCTGTGTATTATATCACTGTGTGTTCTATGGGTGTGTATTATATCACTGTGCGCCCTATGGCTGTGTATTATATCACTGTGTGTGTTCTATGGCTGTGTATTATATCACTGTGTGTTCTATGGGTGTGTATTATATCACTGTGTGCCCTATGGCTGTGTATTATATCACTGTGTGCCCTATGGCTGTGTATTATATCACTGTGTGCCCTATGGCTGTGTATTATATCACTGTGTGCCCTATGGCTGTGTAATATATCACTGTGTGCCCTATGGCTGTGTAATATATCACTGTGTGCCCTATGGCTGTGTATTATATCACTGTGTGTTCTATGGGTGTGTGTTATATCACTGTTTGCCCTATGGCTGTGTATTATATCACTGTGTGTTCTATGGGTGTGTGTTATATCACTGTTTGCCCTAAGGCTGTGTATTATATCACTGTGTGTTCTATGGGTGTGTGTTATTTGGGTGTGTGAGAGTATGCACTAAATAAAAAAAAGAAGAGTAAACCATTGATGAGATATTGGGCAAAACAACAATAGCAGGGTCCAGCAGCAGATGATTTCAGCATAGGTTTTAATGTTCTTCTTTAGACCATTTGATTACAGGGCACATTAATGTATAATCAAATGCACCTCATAAAATTTTTATTGAATCCCATAAAAATCATGATAGTTCTCTTCCACCTGTTTCTTTTTTTGTTGTTGAAGGTTTTATGCATTTCACACATTACAGCCTCTTCTATGTAAATATGAACTGTTGCTGAACGAGAGGGCAACAACAATGTGCTGCTGCCCCCTCTCTCTCTCTCTCTCTCTCTCTCTCCTTTCCTTTCTTTCTTTTCTCTCTCCCTTTAATTTCATGATGGCTTCTTGTTTGTGGCTAGTAAAACAAGTTTTATACCCAGAAGGTCAATAATCAGAACATGTTTCCCCCCCTAGTTCTCATGTGAGGGGTCCCCACAGTTTAAAGGGTAATTAAAACAAATTCTGCAAAGTGATTAAAAAAAATGAATGGCAGGAAGGGGGGTGGGGGGAAGCAAAGGCTGAGAGCTGAGAAAGAAATAGTCCCTGGTAACCCTGCTCCACTGGTTAAGCAGGAGCTGCTGTTTTAGGGTGGCCTCAGCCCTGCAGCCCTCCCCTGTGCGCTGCCTTCCATAGATCTCAGCATAGTTACACTTTTAGTTTTAATTGTCTGTGTTTTTAATCACATCAGCCCCGTTAAAGCGGATTGATTTACTCTGTATTGGTAAATATGATCACGTGGAGCCCACGACCAATGGATGGAGGATGCAGCCTGCAAAATACTATGATTGTTCTCAGGGAGGGTATTCCATACAGTTAAGAGGGTAACCTTTTATATGACTGAGAGGGGAGCCTAAAAAATGTCCACCGGTGGTGCCATAAGTAACTACTATGTGGATTCTCTCATAGGACCTGAGAATGAAGAGGTGTACGGTGCTAGGTTCTCCTCCCAGGGAGGTCACACCACGACCTCTAGGCCACCACCAGGTGTTGGGGACCCTTCTTCAGACTTCTCTTCTTGCAGCTTTGCTTCCAAATCCAGCGTGTTCCCTGCCTCTTGGTCTGCGGTGCACCCTCAGCCTTCTCCAGGGATGACTGGGATCTATCACCCCTACATGGGCCAGTCCCACCACCTGGGCTCAGAGAGCAGCAGATACACGGTGCGATCCTGGCTGGAGCCCATCTCCAGCACCGCTTCCTCCTTCTCTGGATTTCACCCCAACGGGCGCAGCTATGGGATCAAACCCGAGAGCGCCCCAAAAAGGACCGAGTGCTCCTCGTTTGACCCCCAGGGACTGAGCCTGGCAGAGTACTCGTGTCATTCCTTCACGGAGAGCCCAGAGAAGCTTCCTCCACCTAAAGACAATCCTGTCCCTGCAGCAGCTGCGGCAGCGGCTCCCAGCGAGGAGCCAGAGAACACTGAGCTCAAAGAGGAGAAGCAGCAGCCGCAGCAGCAGCCACAACAGCAGCAACAGCCGAATCCACAAATTGATCCAAGTAAGTACAAAAAAAAGAGAGTAGGAAAGAAATTGCTGTTTGATTTATAGCCTAAACCTGCAAGGCTCTAAATGTGCAAAACTGATAGTTTTACTAACCTATAAAACCGTCTAGACGGCCAGCATATAGCCCAGGCTGCAACAAGAGGCTATAAAATGATTCTATTACTCCCATAACCACCTAAGATCAAGACATCATCGTACTGTAAACACTGGAGGATTTTATATGATAATTCTTTCTAAAAGTGCAGTGAGTAAGGTCAGACAGCTCCAATGCAAATCCGTTCTGTTCTAATTCCAAACCTCAGCCTGCTCTCTTTTTTGTTTTTTCCTTTTGTTTCTTTTCCATTCCTTCCTTTTTTATTTTATTTTTTTATTTTAGATAACCCTGCAGCAAACTGGATCCACGCTCGATCCACCAGGAAGAAGAGGTGTCCCTACACCAAATACCAGACTCTGGAGCTAGAGAAAGAATTCCTCTTCAATATGTATCTCACCAGGGATCGTCGCTATGAAGTGGCCAGAATACTAAACCTCACAGAGAGACAGGTGAAAATCTGGTTCCAGAACAGAAGGATGAAAATGAAGAAAATGAACAAAGAAAAAGGCAACAAGGACCAGTAACCACCGCATCATTGCCACATTGGGATACGCACTGAATCTTCTCTGTATTATCTGGAACACTGAAATATATATATATATATATTTAGGTTTTTTGTTTGTTTTTTTTCTTCTTGGAAATAGATGTAAATGTTGTTGTGTATTTTGCAAACTTCGTTGTCAGTGCAGCATCATCTGAAGATGCAACTTTTTTGGGGGGACTATTTCTGATAATATTGTGGTTGCACGCTAGACATTGCCGGTAGGTATTGCGACATTTCTGAAGCATCTTATGGATCTGTAGGAAGTAGTGTAGTTCCTTAATCTTAGCAGTAAAAGAAATGTAATGTAAAAGTTCCATTTGGGTGAAATCGGTAATAATCGTGTGTATAGCCCACTCTGCAGATCTGTGACAAAATGCTCGTTACTGAAGGAATATTCGGTCTGCATGTGACAGATATATCCAATGTACTAGTGGGAACAAATAAGGCGCATGCAGAAACTAGATTGTTTTAGCAAAG
>NW_027361724.1:1915000-1975000 GCF_039654945.1 Dendrobates tinctorius
GTATCCTTACATCATAGCTATCTGATATTTGAATTAATTTGTCATAATGACTGAACCTTCATCTCTGACCTGGCTCTTATGTTCTACATGGAAACCATTTCTGCATCATTCTCATCCCTTTCATGGCATTTATGTGTCACAGCTACCAGTATCCACACTGTAACTATTTACATAATCTACATGAAAAGTAAAAAAAACCAACATATTTTACATGACCTACATACTATCTCTGACAGAGTGGATGGATTGCCTTTAGTTTATTACTAGAATTTTTTCTTCAGAGCAATGTAAGATTGTTACCATTGCCTTCATCACCACTGCTATCTACATCACAGCTGAGAGAGTCCAATCTTTCCCATTACTTTTTAATAAGCCTACCATCATACTCAGCTGCCATAACTAATATTACATGCCTCACTTCACACCAAGTACTTGTAGTACACAGCATGCATCTTACGTTTACTTATCTGATAACTTCATGGCATAACTAGTATTATCTATATGACACAACTACACCACAACTCTAAGGCACAGCTAATAGTTAATGTATTCTTACACTGTGGCATAGTAAGCATGATACAGTGATAGGTCTGAGATACAGCTGGCATTGTTCACATGACAACTATGACAGAGGCAGTGTCATCTACCTTATAAGAATATGATATTACCATTGTTTTCTATCTATGCTATAACTTGTGTAACTAACACTATAACTTCATGACATAACTTGCATTTTCTTAATTATAACACTATGGCATAGCTATTAATATCTGCACTATAACTAAATGATATAGATGCCATTATCTCCATTATAGCTATTTGCCTTATCTAGCATTACCTGTAATGTAAGGCGCTTCTCTCATGCTCTACAGAATCACTGTATGGCCTAGTAAGCATCTGCATTTAAGCTTTATGATCTGCCTTGTACTATAAGTCACACCTAACATAACTTACATTAGAATTGTATAATCATTATATTATATAGCACATATCATTATATTATATAATAATTCATTTTCACTCGTTGCCATGACCAGTAATGTTTACATAACACAATATTATATACTGGTATTATTTACATTATAGCATATCTAGTATAATCTGTGATTTATCTATACTGCACAACTTGCAATAAGTTAATTATTCTTGCAGTATATGATGCATCGAGCATTATCTACCTCTTACATAACAGGTTTAGTATTAAATGCATTATAGCTACATTATGCACTTGGTATGAGCTCCATGATAACCATATAGTATAACTAGTGCATTATAGATACATGATGTATCTGGCATAATCCACATTATTACCATATACTATAACTAGTGCATTATAGATACAAGGTGTACCTGGCATAATCTACATTATAACCATATACTATAACTAGTGCATTATAGATACATAGTGTACCTGGCATAATCTACATTATTACCATATACTATAACTAGTGCATTATAGATACATAGTGTACCTGGCATAATCTACATTATTACCATATACTATAACTAGTGCATTATAGATACATTATGTACCTGGCATAATCCACATTATTACCATATACTATAACTAGTGCATTATAGATACATAGTGTACCTGGCATAATCTACATTATTACCATATACTATAACTAGTACATTATAGATACATAGTGTACCTGGCATAATCCACATTATTACCATATACTATAACTAGTGCATTATAGATACATAGTGTACCTGGCATAATCTACATTATTACCATATACTATAACTAGTGCATTATAGATACATAGTGTACCTGGCATAATCTACATTATTACCATATACTATAACTAGTGCATTATAGATACATAGTGTACCTGGCATAATCTACATTATAACCATATACTATAACTAGTGCATTATAGATACATAGTGTACCTGGCATAATCTACATTATTACCATATACTATAACTAGTACATTATAGATACATAGTGTACCTGGCATAATCTACATTATTACCATATACTATAACTAGTGCATTATACCTACATGATGTACCTGGCATAATCTACATTATTACCATATACTATAACTAGTGCATTATAGATACATGGTGTACCTGGCATAATCTACATTAAAACCATATACTATAACTAGTGCATTATAGATACATAGTGTACCTGGCATAATCTACATTATTACCATATACTATAACTAGTACATTATAGATACATAGTGTACCTGGCATAATCTACATTATTACCATATACTATAACTAGTGCATTATACCTACATGATGTACCTGGCATAATCTACATTATTACCATATACTATAACTAGTGCATTATAGATACATAGTGTACCTGGCATAATCTACATTATAACCATATACTATAACTAGTGCATTATAGATACATGGTGTACCTGGCATAATCTACATTATTACCATATACTATAACTAGTGCATTATAGATACATGGTGTACCTGGCATAATCTACATTATTACCATATATTATAACTAGTGCATTATAGATACATGGTGTACCTGGCATAATCTACATTATTACCATATACTATAACTAGTGCATTATACCTACATGATGTACCTGGCATAATCTACATTATAACCATATACTATAACTAGTGCATTATAGATACATGGTGTACCTGGCATAATCTACATTATTACAATATACTATAACTAGTGCATTATAGATACATAGTGTACCTGGCATAATCTACATTATTACCATATACTATAGCTAGTGCATTATACCTACATGATATACCTGGCATAATCTACTTTATAACCATATACTATAACTAGTGCATTATAGATACATGGTGTACCTGGCATAATCTACATTATTACCATATACTATAACTAGTGCATTATAGATACATAGTATATCTGGCATAATCTACATTATTACCATATATTATAACTAGTGCATTATAGCTACACGGTGTACCTGGCATAATCTACATTATTACCATATACTATAACTAGTGCATTATAGATACATGATGTACCTGACATAATCTACATTATTACCATATACTATAACTAGTGCACTATAGATACATAGTGTACCTGGCATAATCTACATTATTACCATATACTATAACTAGTGCATTATAGATACATGGTGTACCTGGCATAATCTACATTATTACCATATACTATAACGAGTGCATTATAGCTACACGGTGTACCTGGCATAATCTACATTATTACCATATACTATAACTAGTGCATTATAGATACATGATGTACCTGACATAATCTACATTATTACCATATACTATAACTAGTGCACTATAGATACATAGTGTACCTGGCATAATCTACATTATTACCATATACTATAACTAGTGCATTATAGCTACATAGTGTACCTGGCATAATCCACATTATTACCATATACTATAACGAGTGCATTATAGATACATGATGTATCTGGCATAATCCACATTATTACCATATACTATAAC
Source organism: Dendrobates tinctorius (assembly GCF_039654945.1). Taxonomy (NCBI): domain Eukaryota; kingdom Metazoa; phylum Chordata; class Amphibia; order Anura; family Dendrobatidae; genus Dendrobates; species Dendrobates tinctorius. The sequence continues at coordinate 1,918,460 of NW_027361724.1, forward strand.
TAGTGCATTATAGATACATGATGTATCTGGCATAATCTACATTATTACCATATACTGTAACTAGTGCATGATAGATACATAGTGTACCTGGCATAATCTACATTATTACCATATACTATAACTAGTGCATTATAGATACATAGTGTACCTGGCATAATCTACATTATAACCATATACTATAACTAGTGCATTATAGATACATGATGTACCTGGCATAATCTACATTATTACCATATACTATAGCTAGTGCATTATAGATACATAGTGTACCTGGCATAATCCACATTATTACCATATACGATAACTAGTGCATTATAGATACATGGTGTACCTGGCATAATCTACATTATAACCATATACAATAACTAGTGCATTATAGATACATAGTGTACCTGGCATAATCTACATTATAACCATATACTATAACTAGTGCACTATAGATACATAGTGTACCTGGCATAATCTACATTATTACCATATACTATAACTAGTGCATTATAGATACATAGTGTACCTGGCATAATCTACATTATAACCATATACTATAACTAGTGCATTATAGATACATGATGTACCTGGCATAATCTACATTATACCATATACTATAGCTAGTGCATTATAGATACATAGTGTACCTGGTATAATCTACATTATACCATATACTATAACTAGTGCATTATAGCTACATAGTGTACCTGGCATAATCTACATTATTACCATATACTATAACTAGTGCATTATAGATACATGGTGTACCTGGCATAATCTACATTATAACCATATACTATAACTAGTGCATTATAGATACATAGTTTACCTGGCATAATCTACATTATAACCATATACTATAACTAGTGCATTATAGATACATGATGTACCTGGCATAATCTACATTATACCATATACTATAGCTAGTGCATTATAGATACATAGTGTACCTGGCATAATCTACATTATTACCATATACTATAGCTAGTGCATTATAGATACATAGTGTACCTGGCATAATCCACATTATAACCATATACTATAACTAGTGCATTATAGATACATGGTGTACCTGGCATAATCTACATTATTACCATATACTATAACTAGTGCATTATAGATACATGGTGTACCTGGCATAATCTACATTATAACCATATACTATAACTAGTGCATTATAGATACATGGTGTACCTGGCATAACCTACATTATAACCATATACTATAACTAGTGCATTATAGCTACATAGTGTACCTGGCATAATCCACATTATTACCATATACTATAACTAGTGCACTATAGATACATGATGTATCTGGAATAATCCACATTATTACCATATACTATAACTAGTGCATCATAGATACATGATGTACCTGGCATAATCCACATTATTACCATATACAATAACTAGTGCATTATAGATACATGGTGTACCTGGCATAATCTACATTATAACCATATACTATAACTAGTGCATTATAGCTACATAGTGTACCTGGCATAATCTACATTATTACCATATACTTTAACTAGTGCACTATAGATACATGATGTATCTGGAATAATCCACATTATTACCATATACTATAACTAGTGCATCATAGATACATGATGTATCTGGCATAATCTACATTATTACCATATACTGTAACTAGTGCATGATAGATACATAGTGTACCTGGCATAATCTACATTATTACCATATACTATAACTAGTGCATTATAGATACATAGTGTACCTGGCATAATCTACATTATAACCATATACTATAACTAGTGCATTATAGATACATGATGTACCTGGCATAATCTACATTATTACCATATACTATAGCTAGTGCATTATAGATACATAGTGTACCTGGCATAATCCACATTATTACCATATACGATAACTAGTGCATTATAGATACATGGTGTACCTGGCATAATCTACATTATAACCATATACAATAACTAGTGCATTATAGATACATAGTGTACCTGGCATAATCTACATTATAATCATATACTATAACTAGTGCACTATAGATACATAGTGTACCTGGCATAATCTACATTATTACCATATACTATAACTAGTGCATTATAGATACATAGTGTACCTGGCATAATCTACATTATAACCATATACTATAACTAGTGCATTATAGATACATGATGTACCTGGCATAATCTACATTATACCATATACTATAGCTAGTGCATTATAGATACATAGTGTACCTGGCATACTCTACATTATTACCATATACTATAGCTAGTGCATTATAGATACATAGTGTACCTGGCATAATCCACATTATAACCATATACTATAACTAGTGCATTATAGATACATGGTGTACCTGGCATAATCTACATTATTACCATATACTATAACTAGTGCATTATAGATACATGGTGTACCTGGCATAATCTACATTATAACCATATACTATAACTAGTGCATTATAGATACATGGTGTACCTGGCATAAGCTACATTATAACCATATACTATAACTAGTGCATTATAGCTACATAGTGTACCTGGCATAATCCACATTATTACCATATACAATAACTAGTGCATTATAGATACATGGTGTACCTGGCATAATCCACATTATTACCATATACAATAACTAGTGCATTATAGATACATGGTGTACCTGGCATAATCTACATTATAACCATATACTATAACTAGTGCATTATAGATACATAGTGTACCTGGCATAATCTACATTATTACCATATACTTTAACTAGTGCACTATAGATACATGGTGTACCTGGCATAATCTACATTATTACCATATACTATAACTAGTGCATTATAGATACATGGTGTACCTGGCATAATCTACATTATTACCATATACTATAACTAGTGCATTATAGATACATGGTGTACCTGGTATAATCTACATTATACCATATACTATAACTAGTGCATTATAGCTACATAGTGTACCTGGCATAATCTACATTATTACCATATACTATAACTAGTGCATTATAGATACATGGTGTACCTGGCATAATCTACATTATAACCATATACTATAACTAGTGCATTATAGATACATAGTGTACCTGGCATAATCTACATTATTACCATATACTTTAACTAGTGCACTATAGATACATGGTGTACCTGGCATAATCTACATTATTACCATATACTATAACTAGTGCATTATAGATACATTATGTACCTGGCATAATCTACATTATTACCATATACTATAACTAGTGCATTATAGATACATGGTGTACCTGGCATAATCTACATTATAACCATATACTATAACTAGTGCATTATAGATACATAGTGTACCTGGCATAATCTACATTATTACCATATACTTTAACTAGTGCACTATAGATACATGGTGTACCTGGCATAATCTACATTATAACCATATACTATAACTAGTGCATTATAGATACATTATGTACCTGGCATAATCTACATTATTACCATATACTATAACTAGTGCATTATAGATACATGGTGTACCTGGCATAATCTACATTATAACCATATACAATAACTAGTGCATTATAGATGCATGGTGTACCTGGCATAATCCACATTATTACCATATACAATAACTAGTGCATTATAGATACATGGTGTACCTGGCATAATCTACATTATAACCATATACTATAACTAGTGCATTATAGATACATGGTGTACCTGGCATAATCTACATTATTACCATATAGTTTAACTAGTGCACTATAGATACATGGTGTACCTGGCATAATCTACATTATTACCATATACTATAACTAGTGCATTATAGATACATGGTTTACCTGGCATAATCTACATTATTACCATATACTATAACTAGTGCATTATAGATGCATGGTGTACCTGGCATAATCCACATTATTACCATATACAATAACTAGTGCATTATAGATACATGGTGTACCTGGCATAATCTACATTATTACCATATACTATAACTAGTGCATTATAGATACATGGTGTACCTGGCATAATCTACATTATTACCATATACTATAACTAGTGCATTATAGATACATTATGTACCTGGCATAATCTACATTATTACCATATACTATAACTAGTGCATTATAGATACATTATGTACCTGGCATAATCTACATTATTACCATATACTATAACTAGTGCATTATAGATACATGGTGTACCTGGTATAATCTACATTATTACCATATACTATAACTAGTGCATTATAGATACATGGTGTACCTGGCATAATCTACATTATTACCATATACTATAACTAGTGCACTATAGATACATAGTGTACCTGGCATAATCTACATTATTACCATATACTATAACTAGTGCATTATAGATACATGGTGTACCTGGCATAATCTACATTATTACCATATACTATAACTAGTGCATTATAGATACATTATGTACCTGGCATAATCTACATTATTACCATATACTATAACTAGTGCATTATAGATACATTATGTACCTGACATAATCTACATTATTACCATATACTATAACTAGTGCATTATAGATACATTATGTACCTGGCATAATCTACATTATTACCATATACTATAACTAGTGCATTATAGATACATGGTGTACCTGGTATAATCTACATTATTACCATATACTATAACTAGTGCATTATAGATACATGGTGTACCTGGCATAATCTACATTATTACCATATACTATAACTAGTGCACTATAGATACATAGTGTACCTGGCATAATCTACATTATTACCATATACTATAACTAGTGCATTATAGATACATAGTGTACCTGGCATAATCTACATTATTACCATATACTATAACTAGTGCATTATAGATATATGGTGTACCTTGTATAATCTACATTATTACCATATACTATAACTAGTGCATTATAGATACATGGTGTACCTGGCATAATCTACATTATTACCATATACTATAACTAGTGCACTATAGATACATAGTGTACCTGGCATAATCTACATTATTACCATATACTATAACTAGTGCATTATAGATACATTATGTACCTGGCATAATCTACATTATTACCATATACTATAACTAGTGCATTATAGATACATAGTGTACCTGGCATAATCTACATTATTACCATATACTATAACTAGTGCATTATAGATACATGGTGTACCTGGCATAATCTACATTATTACCATATACTATAACTAGTGCACTATAGATACATAGTGTACCTGGCATAATCTACATTATTACCATATACTATAACTAGTGCATTATAGATACATGGTGTACCTGGCATAATCTACATTATAACCATATACTATAACTAGTGCATTATAGATACATGGTGTACCTGGTATAATCTACATTATACCATATACTATAACTAGTGCATTATAGATACATTATGTACCTGGCATAATCTACATTATTACCATATACTATAACTAGTGCATTATAGATACATGGTGTACCTGGCATAATCTACATTATTACCATATACTATAACTAGTGCATTATACCTACATGATGTACCTGGCATAATCTACATTATTACCATATACTATAACTAGTGCATTATAGATACATAGTGTACCTGGCATAATCTACATTATAACCATATACTATAACTAGTGCACTATAGATACATAGTGTACCTGGCATAATCTACATTATTACCATATACTATAACTAGTGCATTATAGATACATGGTGTACCTGGCATAATCTACATTATAACCATATACTATAACTAGTGCACTATAGATACATAGTGTACCTGGCATAATCTACATTATTACCATATACTATAACTAGTGCATTATAGATACATGGTGTACCTGGCATAATCTACATTATTACCATATACTATAACTAGTGCATTATAGATACATGGTGTACCTGGCATAATCTACATTATTACCATATATTATAACTAGTGCATTATAGATACATGGTGTACCTGGCATAATCTACATTATTACCATATACTATAACTAGTGCATTATACCTACATGATGTACCTGGCATAATCTACATTATAACCATATACTATAACTAGTGCATTATAGATACATGGTGTACCTGGCATAATCTACATTATTACAATATACTATAACTAGTGCATTATAGATACATAGTGTACCTGGCATAATCTACATTATTACCATATACTATAGCTAGTGCATTATACCTACATGATATACCTGGCATAATCTACTTTATAACCATATACTATAACTAGTGCATTATAGATACATGGTGTACCTGGCATAATCTACATTATTACCATATACTATAACTAGTGCATTATAGATACATAGTATATCTGGCATAATCTACATTATTACCATATATTATAACTAGTGCATTATAGCTACACGGTGTACCTGGCATAATCTACATTATTACCATATACTATAACTAGTGCATTATAGATACATGATGTACCTGACATAATCTACATTATTACCATATACTATAACTAGTGCACTATAGATACATAGTGTACCTGGCATAATCTACATTATTACCATATACTATAACTAGTGCATTATAGATACATGGTGTACCTGGCATAATCTACATTATTACCATATACTATAACGAGTGCATTATAGCTACACGGTGTACCTGGCATAATCTACATTATTACCATATACTATAACTAGTGCATTATAGATACATGATGTACCTGACATAATCTACATTATTACCATATACTATAACTAGTGCACTATAGATACATAGTGTACCTGGCATAATCTACATTATTACCATATACTATAACTAGTGCATTATAGCTACATAGTGTACCTGGCATAATCCACATTATTACCATATACTATAACGAGTGCATTATAGATACATGATGTATCTGGCATAATCCACATTATTACCATATACTATAACTAGTGCATTATAGATACATGATGTATCTGGCATAATCTACATTATTACCATATACTGTAACTAGTGCATGATAGATACATAGTGTACCTGGCATAATCTACATTATTACCATATACTATAACTAGTGCATTATAGATACATAGTGTACCTGGCATAATCTACATTATAACCATATACTATAACTAGTGCATTATAGATACATGATGTACCTGGCATAATCTACATTATTACCATATACTATAGCTAGTGCATTATAGATACATAGTGTACCTGGCATAATCCACATTATTACCATATACGATAACTAGTGCATTATAGATACATGGTGTACCTGGCATAATCTACATTATAACCATATACAATAACTAGTGCATTATAGATACATAGTGTACCTGGCATAATCTACATTATAACCATATACTATAACTAGTGCACTATAGATACATAGTGTACCTGGCATAATCTACATTATTACCATATACTATAACTAGTGCATTATAGATACATAGTGTACCTGGCATAATCTACATTATAACCATATACTATAACTAGTGCATTATAGATACATGATGTACCTGGCATAATCTACATTATACCATATACTATAGCTAGTGCATTATAGATACATAGTGTACCTGGTATAATCTACATTATACCATATACTATAACTAGTGCATTATAGCTACATAGTGTACCTGGCATAATCTACATTATTACCATATACTATAACTAGTGCATTATAGATACATGGTGTACCTGGCATAATCTACATTATAACCATATACTATAACTAGTGCATTATAGATACATAGTTTACCTGGCATAATCTACATTATAACCATATACTATAACTAGTGCATTATAGATACATGGTGTACCTGGCATAATCTACATTATTACCATATACTATAACTAGTGCACTATAGATACATAGTGTACCTGGCATAATCTACATTATTACCATATACTATAACTAGTGCATTATAGATACATAGTGTACCTGGCATAATCTACATTATTACCATATACTATAACTAGTGCATTATAGATATATGGTGTACCTTGTATAATCTACATTATTACCATATACTATAACTAGTGCATTATAGATACATGGTGTACCTGGCATAATCTACATTATTACCATATACTATAACTAGTGCACTATAGATACATAGTGTACCTGGCATAATCTACATTATTACCATATACTATAACTAGTGCATTATAGATACATTATGTACCTGGCATAATCTACATTATTACCATATACTATAACTAGTGCATTATAGATACATAGTGTACCTGGCATAATCTACATTATTACCATATACTATAACTAGTGCATTATAGATACATGGTGTACCTGGCATAATCTACATTATTACCATATACTATAACTAGTGCACTATAGATACATAGTGTACCTGGCATAATCTACATTATTACCATATACTATAACTAGTGCATTATAGATACATGGTGTACCTGGCATAATCTACATTATAACCATATACTATAACTAGTGCATTATAGATACATGGTGTACCTGGTATAATCTACATTATACCATATACTATAACTAGTGCATTATAGATACATTATGTACCTGGCATAATCTACATTATTACCATATACTATAACTAGTGCATTATAGATACATGGTGTACCTGGCATAATCTACATTATTACCATATACTATAACTAGTGCATTATACCTACATGATGTACCTGGCATAATCTACATTATTACCATATACTATAACTAGTGCATTATAGATACATAGTGTACCTGGCATAATCTACATTATAACCATATACTATAACTAGTGCACTATAGATACATAGTGTACCTGGCATAATCTACATTATTACCATATACTATAACTAGTGCATTATAGATACATGGTGTACCTGGCATAATCTACATTATAACCATATACTATAACTAGTGCACTATAGATACATAGTGTACCTGGCATAATCTACATTATTACCATATACTATAACTAGTGCATTATAGATACATGGTGTACCTGGCATAATCTACATTATTACCATATACTATAACTAGTGCATTATAGATACATGGTGTACCTGGCATAATCTACATTATTACCATATATTATAACTAGTGCATTATAGATACATGGTGTACCTGGCATAATCTACATTATTACCATATACTATAACTAGTGCATTATACCTACATGATGTACCTGGCATAATCTACATTATAACCATATACTATAACTAGTGCATTATAGATACATGGTGTACCTGGCATAATCTACATTATTACAATATACTATAACTAGTGCATTATAGATACATAGTGTACCTGGCATAATCTACATTATTACCATATACTATAGCTAGTGCATTATACCTACATGATATACCTGGCATAATCTACTTTATAACCATATACTATAACTAGTGCATTATAGATACATGGTGTACCTGGCATAATCTACATTATTACCATATACTATAACTAGTGCATTATAGATACATAGTATATCTGGCATAATCTACATTATTACCATATATTATAACTAGTGCATTATAGCTACACGGTGTACCTGGCATAATCTACATTATTACCATATACTATAACTAGTGCATTATAGATACATGATGTACCTGACATAATCTACATTATTACCATATACTATAACTAGTGCACTATAGATACATAGTGTACCTGGCATAATCTACATTATTACCATATACTATAACTAGTGCATTATAGATACATGGTGTACCTGGCATAATCTACATTATTACCATATACTATAACGAGTGCATTATAGCTACACGGTGTACCTGGCATAATCTACATTATTACCATATACTATAACTAGTGCATTATAGATACATGATGTACCTGACATAATCTACATTATTACCATATACTATAACTAGTGCACTATAGATACATAGTGTACCTGGCATAATCTACATTATTACCATATACTATAACTAGTGCATTATAGCTACATAGTGTACCTGGCATAATCCACATTATTACCATATACTATAACGAGTGCATTATAGATACATGATGTATCTGGCATAATCCACATTATTACCATATACTATAACTAGTGCATTATAGATACATGATGTATCTGGCATAATCTACATTATTACCATATACTGTAACTAGTGCATGATAGATACATAGTGTACCTGGCATAATCTACATTATTACCATATACTATAACTAGTGCATTATAGATACATAGTGTACCTGGCATAATCTACATTATAACCATATACTATAACTAGTGCATTATAGATACATGATGTACCTGGCATAATCTACATTATTACCATATACTATAGCTAGTGCATTATAGATACATAGTGTACCTGGCATAATCCACATTATTACCATATACGATAACTAGTGCATTATAGATACATGGTGTACCTGGCATAATCTACATTATAACCATATACAATAACTAGTGCATTATAGATACATAGTGTACCTGGCATAATCTACATTATAACCATATACTATAACTAGTGCACTATAGATACATAGTGTACCTGGCATAATCTACATTATTACCATATACTATAACTAGTGCATTATAGATACATAGTGTACCTGGCATAATCTACATTATAACCATATACTATAACTAGTGCATTATAGATACATGATGTACCTGGCATAATCTACATTATACCATATACTATAGCTAGTGCATTATAGATACATAGTGTACCTGGTATAATCTACATTATACCATATACTATAACTAGTGCATTATAGCTACATAGTGTACCTGGCATAATCTACATTATTACCATATACTATAACTAGTGCATTATAGATACATGGTGTACCTGGCATAATCTACATTATAACCATATACTATAACTAGTGCATTATAGATACATAGTTTACCTGGCATAATCTACATTATAACCATATACTATAACTAGTGCATTATAGATACATGATGTACCTGGCATAATCTACATTATACCATATACTATAGCTAGTGCATTATAGATACATAGTGTACCTGGCATAATCTACATTATTACCATATACTATAGCTAGTGCATTATAGATACATAGTGTACCTGGCATAATCCACATTATAACCATATACTATAACTAGTGCATTATAGATACATGGTGTACCTGGCATAATCTACATTATTACCATATACTATAACTAGTGCATTATAGATACATGGTGTACCTGGCATAATCTACATTATAACCATATACTATAACTAGTGCATTATAGATACATGGTGTACCTGGCATAACCTACATTATAACCATATACTATAACTAGTGCATTATAGCTACATAGTGTACCTGGCATAATCCACATTATTACCATATACAATAACTAGTGCATTATAGATACATGGTGTACCTGGCATAATCCACATTATTACCATATACAATAACTAGTGCATTATAGATACATGGTGTACCTGGCATAATCTACATTATAACCATATACTATAACTAGTGCATTATAGCTACATAGTGTACCTGGCATAATCTACATTATTACCATATACTTTAACTAGTGCACTATAGATACATGATGTATCTGGAATAATCCACATTATTACCATATACTATAACTAGTGCATCATAGATACATGATGTATCTGGCATAATCTACATTATTACCATATACTGTAACTAGTGCATGATAGATACATAGTGTACCTGGCATAATCTACATTATTACCATATACTATAACTAGTGCATTATAGATACATAGTGTACCTGGCATAATCTACATTATAACCATATACTATAACTAGTGCATTATAGATACATGATGTACCTGGCATAATCTACATTATTACCATATACTATAGCTAGTGCATTATAGATACATAGTGTACCTGGCATAATCCACATTATTACCATATACGATAACTAGTGCATTATAGATACATGGTGTACCTGGCATAATCTACATTATAACCATATACAATAACTAGTGCATTATAGATACATAGTGTACCTGGCATAATCTACATTATAATCATATACTATAACTAGTGCACTATAGATACATAGTGTACCTGGCATAATCTACATTATTACCATATACTATAACTAGTGCATTATAGATACATAGTGTACCTGGCATAATCTACATTATAACCATATACTATAACTAGTGCATTATAGATACATGATGTACCTGGCATAATCTACATTATACCATATACTATAGCTAGTGCATTATAGATACATAGTGTACCTGGCATACTCTACATTATTACCATATACTATAGCTAGTGCATTATAGATACATAGTGTACCTGGCATAATCCACATTATAACCATATACTATAACTAGTGCATTATAGATACATGGTGTACCTGGCATAATCTACATTATTACCATATACTATAACTAGTGCATTATAGATACATGGTGTACCTGGCATAATCTACATTATAACCATATACTATAACTAGTGCATTATAGATACATGGTGTACCTGGCATAAGCTACATTATAACCATATACTATAACTAGTGCATTATAGCTACATAGTGTACCTGGCATAATCCACATTATTACCATATACAATAACTAGTGCATTATAGATACATGGTGTACCTGGCATAATCCACATTATTACCATATACAATAACTAGTGCATTATAGATACATGGTGTACCTGGCATAATCTACATTATAACCATATACTATAACTAGTGCATTATAGATACATAGTGTACCTGGCATAATCTACATTATTACCATATACTTTAACTAGTGCACTATAGATACATGGTGTACCTGGCATAATCTACATTATTACCATATACTATAACTAGTGCATTATAGATACATGGTGTACCTGGCATAATCTACATTATTACCATATACTATAACTAGTGCATTATAGATACATGGTGTACCTGGTATAATCTACATTATACCATATACTATAACTAGTGCATTATAGCTACATAGTGTACCTGGCATAATCTACATTATTACCATATACTATAACTAGTGCATTATAGATACATGGTGTACCTGGCATAATCTACATTATAACCATATACTATAACTAGTGCATTATAGATACATAGTGTACCTGGCATAATCTACATTATTACCATATACTTTAACTAGTGCACTATAGATACATGGTGTACCTGGCATAATCTACATTATTACCATATACTATAACTAGTGCATTATAGATACATTATGTACCTGGCATAATCTACATTATTACCATATACTATAACTAGTGCATTATAGATACATGGTGTACCTGGCATAATCTACATTATAACCATATACTATAACTAGTGCATTATAGATACATAGTGTACCTGGCATAATCTACATTATTACCATATACTTTAACTAGTGCACTATAGATACATGGTGTACCTGGCATAATCTACATTATAACCATATACTATAACTAGTGCATTATAGATACATTATGTACCTGGCATAATCTACATTATTACCATATACTATAACTAGTGCATTATAGATACATGGTGTACCTGGCATAATCTACATTATAACCATATACAATAACTAGTGCATTATAGATGCATGGTGTACCTGGCATAATCCACATTATTACCATATACAATAACTAGTGCATTATAGATACATGGTGTACCTGGCATAATCTACATTATAACCATATACTATAACTAGTGCATTATAGATACATGGTGTACCTGGCATAATCTACATTATTACCATATAGTTTAACTAGTGCACTATAGATACATGGTGTACCTGGCATAATCTACATTATTACCATATACTATAACTAGTGCATTATAGATACATGGTTTACCTGGCATAATCTACATTATTACCATATACTATAACTAGTGCATTATAGATGCATGGTGTACCTGGCATAATCCACATTATTACCATATACAATAACTAGTGCATTATAGATACATGGTGTACCTGGCATAATCTACATTATTACCATATACTATAACTAGTGCATTATAGATACATGGTGTACCTGGCATAATCTACATTATTACCATATACTATAACTAGTGCATTATAGATACATTATGTACCTGGCATAATCTACATTATTACCATATACTATAACTAGTGCATTATAGATACATTATGTACCTGGCATAATCTACATTATTACCATATACTATAACTAGTGCATTATAGATACATGGTGTACCTGGTATAATCTACATTATTACCATATACTATAACTAGTGCATTATAGATACATGGTGTACCTGGCATAATCTACATTATTACCATATACTATAACTAGTGCACTATAGATACATAGTGTACCTGGCATAATCTACATTATTACCATATACTATAACTAGTGCATTATAGATACATGGTGTACCTGGCATAATCTACATTATTACCATATACTATAACTAGTGCATTATAGATACATTATGTACCTGGCATAATCTACATTATTACCATATACTATAACTAGTGCATTATAGATACATTATGTACCTGACATAATCTACATTATTACCATATACTATAACTAGTGCATTATAGATACATTATGTACCTGGCATAATCTACATTATTACCATATACTATAACTAGTGCATTATAGATACATGGTGTACCTGGTATAATCTACATTATTACCATATACTATAACTAGTGCATTATAGATACATGGTGTACCTGGCATAATCTACATTATTACCATATACTATAACTAGTGCACTATAGATACATAGTGTACCTGGCATAATCTACATTATTACCATATACTATAACTAGTGCATTATAGATACATAGTGTACCTGGCATAATCTACATTATTACCATATACTATAACTAGTGCATTATAGATATATGGTGTACCTTGTATAATCTACATTATTACCATATACTATAACTAGTGCATTATAGATACATGGTGTACCTGGCATAATCTACATTATTACCATATACTATAACTAGTGCACTATAGATACATAGTGTACCTGGCATAATCTACATTATTACCATATACTATAACTAGTGCATTATAGATACATTATGTACCTGGCATAATCTACATTATTACCATATACTATAACTAGTGCATTATAGATACATAGTGTACCTGGCATAATCTACATTATTACCATATACTATAACTAGTGCATTATAGATACATGGTGTACCTGGCATAATCTACATTATTACCATATACTATAACTAGTGCACTATAGATACATAGTGTACCTGGCATAATCTACATTATTACCATATACTATAACTAGTGCATTATAGATACATGGTGTACCTGGCATAATCTACATTATAACCATATACTATAACTAGTGCATTATAGATACATGGTGTACCTGGTATAATCTACATTATACCATATACTATAACTAGTGCATTATAGATACATTATGTACCTGGCATAATCTACATTATTACCATATACTATAACTAGTGCATTATAGATACATGGTGTACCTGGCATAATCTACATTATTACCATATACTATAACTAGTGCACTATAGATACATAGTGTACCTGGCATAATCTACATTATTACCATATACTATAACTAGTGCATTATAGATACATGGTGTACCTGGCATAATCTACATTATAACCATATACTATAACTAGTGCACTATAGATACATAGTGTACCTGGCATAATCTACATTATTACCATATACTATAACTAGTGCATTATAGATACATGGTGTACCTGGCATAATCTACATTATAACCATATACTATAACTAGTGCACTATAGATACATAGTGTACCTGGCATAATCTACATTATTACCATATACTATAACTAGTACATTATAGATACATGGTGTACCTGGCATAATCTACATTATTACCATATACTATAACTAGTGCATTATAGATACATGGTGTACCTGGCATAATCTACATTATTACCATATACTATAACTAGTGCATTATAGATACATGGTGTACCTGGCATAATCTACATTATAACCATATACTATAACTAGTGCACTATAGATACATAGTGTACCTGGCATAATCTACATTATTACCATATACTATAACTAGTACATTATAGATACATGGTGTACCTGGCATAATCTACATTATTACCATATACTATAACTAGTGCATTATAGATACATGGTGTACCTGGTATAATCTACATTATTACCATATACTATAACTAGTGCATTATAGATACATGGTGTACCTGGCATAATCTACATTATTACCATATACTATAACTAGTGCACTATAGATACATAGTGTACCTGGCATAATCTACATTATTACCATATACTATAACTAGTGCATTATAGATACATGGTGTACCTGGCATAATCTACATTATTACCATATACTATAACTAGTGCATTATAGATACATTATGTACCTGGCATAATCTACATTATTACCATATACTATAACTAGTGCATTATAGATACATTATGTACCTGACATAATCTACATTATTACCATATACTATAACTAGTGCATTATAGATACATTATGTACCTGGCATAATCTACATTATTACCATATACTATAACTAGTGCATTATAGATACATGGTGTACCTGGTATAATCTACATTATTACCATATACTATAACTAGTGCATTATAGATACATGGTGTACCTGGCATAATCTACATTATTACCATATACTATAACTAGTGCACTATAGATACATAGTGTACCTGGCATAATCTACATTATTACCATATACTATAACTAGTGCATTATAGATACATAGTGTACCTGGCATAATCTACATTATTACCATATACTATAACTAGTGCATTATAGATATATGGTGTACCTTGTATAATCTACATTATTACCATATACTATAACTAGTGCATTATAGATACATGGTGTACCTGGCATAATCTACATTATTACCATATACTATAACTAGTGCACTATAGATACATAGTGTACCTGGCATAATCTACATTATTACCATATACTATAACTAGTGCATTATAGATACATTATGTACCTGGCATAATCTACATTATTACCATATACTATAACTAGTGCATTATAGATACATAGTGTACCTGGCATAATCTACATTATTACCATATACTATAACTAGTGCATTATAGATACATGGTGTACCTGGCATAATCTACATTATTACCATATACTATAACTAGTGCACTATAGATACATAGTGTACCTGGCATAATCTACATTATTACCATATACTATAACTAGTGCATTATAGATACATGGTGTACCTGGCATAATCTACATTATAACCATATACTATAACTAGTGCATTATAGATACATGGTGTACCTGGTATAATCTACATTATACCATATACTATAACTAGTGCATTATAGATACATTATGTACCTGGCATAACCTACATTATTACCATATACTATAACTAGTGCATTATAGATACATGGTGTACCTGGCATAATCTACATTATTACCATATACTATAACTAGTGCACTATAGATACATAGTGTACCTGGCATAATCTACATTATTACCATATACTATAACTAGTGCATTATAGATACATGGTGTACCTGGCATAATCTACATTATAACCATATACTATAACTAGTGCACTATAGATACATAGTGTACCTGGCATAATCTACATTATTACCATATACTATAACTAGTGCATTATAGATACATGGTGTACCTGGCATAATCTACATTATAACCATATACTATAACTAGTGCACTATAGATACATAGTGTACCTGGCATAATCTACATTATTACCATATACTATAACTAGTGCATTATAGATACATGGTGTACCTGGCATAATCTACATTATAACCATATACTATAACTAGTGCACTATAGATACATAGTGTACCTGGCATAATCTACATTATTACCATATACTATAACTAGTACATTATAGATACATGGTGTACCTGGCATAATCTACATTATTACCATATACTATAACTAGTGCATTATAGATACATGGTGTACCTGGCATAATCTACATTATTACCATATACTATAACTAGTGCATTATAGATACATGGTGTACCTGGCATAATCTACATTATTACCATATACTATAACTAGTGCATTATAGATACATGGTGTACCTGGTATAATCTACATTATACCATATACTATAACTAGTGTAATCTGCAATATAAGTACATGGTGCACCCAGCATTACCTACATTATATCTCTGTTTTGCATTGTAACTATATGGAGCGACTAGCGTTACCTATAGTATAGCTATGTGATACAACTAGAAACACCTGCATCATAATATAAGTTTTCATATAATAGGTGTGATACAGACATCATTGTGTTTGTATTTCTTATCATTGAATAATTGCAGAATTGACCTTTCCCCAACGAACCTCATGGTGTAATCCCCACATAATCCCATCATGTGTGTTTGTGTCTTTACTTGCACTGATAAATAAGAAATACCAGGCTGTAAATCATTCTCCTGGTTGATTCTTATGCATAATTCACTATTTTAGGCTCTCCAAGGTTTTTTTTTTTGTCAAGGGCTAATGATGGGAAATATATTCAGGAGCATGACTTTCATGTAGTATCAATTAACCTGTAAATTCCAGTCAAGCGTTCCACAAGTCAAGGGTAAATTGCTCATTGGGCTTGCAGATGTGTACATTTACTTCCTTCCCTTTCAGGTTTGAACGAGCCACAAAATTGCATAAAAAATATAAAATAAATGTAATCTGGAAAAGATCTGATTCTAGATGCACAAGGCTCAGAGTCTGGATAATGGAGGCAGAAGGGATTTTTTTTTTTTACATTCAATGAGGAAAGTCCTCCTGATCAGCAGTCCTGCGCATGAATCTTGGGGCTCAAGTACACAGAAACTTTGCAGTATCCCTCCGCTATCTTGCTTAATCACTCAGCCTACTGGTTGTGGCGTGGATCTACGTCCTGTTGGGGGTGTTTGGGGCCCCAGGAGTGGTAAATGTGAACTAGAGCCAAAGATCTAAACTAGGTGAAGTTTTTTTTAGTGTGTGTGCTATGTGCCTAGTAGGAAATGGCAAAGGCAGTCAGGCAAGACTTGAGTGTGGCTCCACATCCCCCAGTAATCAGCAGAGTGCAGTGGGATTGCTGCTATGTTTAGTGGGATTGCAGGGCTGTAGAAAAAGGGCAGTCACTTTTGCACTCAGCTTTTTTTTTTTCTTCCTTCTCCTTACTGTCTCCTGATCTAACCCAGATGAGTTCCTATTTTGTAAATCCGCTCTACTCCAAATACAAAGCAGGAGATGCCATAAATCCGGCTTACTACGACTGTCATTTTGCCCAAGATGTCAGCAGCAGGCACTCCCTGGTGTTCAGTGCCAGTCCAAGTCTCCAGCACCCAAACCAGGACTTCTACCACCACCACCATGGAAGCCCCGCAGCAGCAGCAGGCATCCCGAGCCCCCCAGGCTATCAGCAGGCTCCTTGTGGGATTACTTGTCATGGTGACCCCACTAAATTTTACGGATACGATAACTTACAGAGACAGCAGATTTTTACGACACATCAAGAGGCCGAGCTGGTCCAATATCCTGACTGTAAATCGTCCAGTGGTGATATTGGAGGAGATCCAGAGCACTTAAATCAGAACTCTTCTGCTTCTCAAATGTTCCCCTGGATGAGACCACAAGGTTGGAGGCAGTAACATCTTTCAGCTTACCATGTAACTAGAAGAAAATGCACTAAGGGCACCCAAAATAGATAGATAGATAGATAGATAGATAGATAGATAGATAGATAGATAGATAGATGTAGATAATTATATATTTATGATGGATGGATGGGTGTATGGATATATAAATATATATTTATGATGGATGGATATTAAATAGATAGATAGATGGATAAATAGATAGATAGATAGGTAGATAGATGATATATGGATGTAATAATGGATGGATGGATAGATAGATAGATAGAAGATATATGAATGGATGAGTGGATAGATAGATGGATAGATAGATAGATAGATGTAGATAATTATATATTTATGATGGATGGATGGATGGATGGATGGGTGGGTGGATGGATATATAGATATATATTTATGATGGATGGATGGATATTAAATAGATGTAGATAGATAGATAGATAGATAGATAGATAGATGATATATGGATATATGGAGATAGATAGATAGATAGATAGATGATATATGGATGGAATAATGGATGGATGGATAGATAGATAGATAGATAGATAGATAGATAGATAGAAGATATATGAATGGATGAGTGGATAGATAGATTGCTAAAGTGAGTCCTTTACTCTGTGTGTAATGTTTTATTTTTCAAATGTAAGCATATTTACAAATATAAAGATAACTTTATGTTGAAGTTCTATCCATATAGTTATATACTATTATTTACACTTATTTATTGTCATTATTTATTTTTCCATATAGTTTATAACACTTTTTGTTTAGCTGCCATTACAGAGGATGTTTGAGTTCATTTACGTTTTTATTTTGCCCTCTTTTTAACACTAGAGTCAGGGTTTCCCCCCTCAGTGTGTATAGGTATATTTATAAGATATTTACGATTTGGGCGTCTGTTGATCCCAATAAAATCTTTTACGACCCTTTAGATCCCTGAGTTTCCCATGCAGCAGCCTGGTGGCGTCGATGTTGATGTGCAATAATGCAAAATAAAACCCTGCTGTCACTGAAGGAGGAGGGGTGGAGAGATTGTCCAAAGTACAAATTATGTTTTTTTCTATTTTTGTAGTTTTGTTTGCTTTGTTTTCATTAGTAGTCCCTGGTAGAAGGAGAGGGAGGCAGACATACAGCCGATTCCAAACGCTGGAGCTGGAAAAGGAGTTCTTGTTTAACCCTTATCTGACCAGGAAGAGGCGAATTGAGGTTTCTCATGCACTAGGACTGACTGAAAGACAGGTCAAAATTTGGTTTCAAAACAGAAGAATGAAATGGAAAAAGGAGAATAATAAAGAAAAATTCCCAGTCTCCTCCCAAGAAGAGGGCAAAGAAGATGCAAAAGCAGAAGAAGACAGAGGAGGAGACACCAACTGACTCTGCTATGTGGAGACTTGTCATTTATTACATGGTATGGGGAGTCCACAATTGTGTAATCGAAACCTAATCTACAAAATCACCATGAATTGTACTACCTATCCTATCAACCAGCAGCACCACTATGGATGTCTCAGTACTATGGAACTACAAGTCATACTGGGAGTTGCAGTTCCACCACTACTGTGAATGTTGTTGATTTAACCACTGCTGTAAACCCATGTCCTTAAAATTTCACAATTACTATCTATAAAAAAAAAATAGCACAATGTAGGAAATATGCATTTTTTTAATTGTAATTACAAACCAGAATAAATATTTTTAATTATAAATGTTGAAGAATAGATAACTTATATATCTATATAATTTAACAAATAGACAGATTTACCAATCAGAAGAATGTGCACTCTTTAATGATTTAGTAAATTTGCTAAAATATACAATATCGACTTTTGAATGGATATTATTTGTATTTTTATATTATTATTTTTATTTTTTTTTTCAACGGTGTGTAATCAAGATAGTGGCATGAAATAGTGTAAATGAAAAGGGTATAAAATAAAATTTTATAAAAACAAAAATTAAATAACACATGCATGAAATTTTTGTTTGTTTGTTAGCATTTGTCTAGGCCTCAGTGCCCACTATAGTGTGATCCAATATGGAGCCAATATGTAGTCTGCAGACACCAAACTAAAAAAAAAAATCACCTGCCTATCTATCTATCTATCATGTGTATATAGATGCATATAACAGCTGGGGTGTGAGGCTGGCTGAGTCAGGCCAATTTCACACCTTCAATGTTTGGTCGGTGTTTGTAAGACAAAATCAGAAGTGGGTAAAAAAAATACTGAATTGGGGTATGTGCTCATACTTATCCTATGATTGCTACACTCTTGATCTTGGCTTACAAATACTGAAGTAAAATACTGACCAAATACTGAACGTGTGAACGTGGCCTAAGTTCTCTGGTTAGAAAAACGCAGCAATGCGCAGTCTGGGGCAGTGAGACATCGAGGGCACAAAACTGCGAAACAAACAATCGATGAAACACCTGACTGCCATAGATGACTGGAGCTGGACTCTTTTTTCTTATTAAATGGATTATGTGCAAATTATTGGAAACTAGAAAGTGAAACACAGAAACAACACAAAGCTGAAGAATTCTGCCACATTGACATAAACACATGAGTGACATGAATCATTGGTATCTCCTATCCAAATGCTCTGTACTCTGTCACAGATGGTTATCATCCATATGCATGAGACTTTCCTTATGTATGTCCAATATTCCGACCAATGTTCCTATCCAACTATTTACATATTATCTATCTATCTATCTATCTATCTATCTATCTATCTATCTATCTATCTGTCTGTCTATCTATCTATCTATCTGTCTGTCTATCTATCTATCTATTTACATATTATCTATATCTATCTATCTATCTATCATCTATTTATATAATATCTATCTATCTGTGCTTTATCCATCCATCCATTCATCCATCCATCCATCCATATATATAATGTGTTTATTATCATGTATCTATCTATCTATCTATCTATCTATCTATCTATCTATCTATCTATCTATCTCTATTCTTTCTTCTCTTTGTCTTCCTAGCTGTGCAGTCTATGTATACGCCTCTCTCCCTCTCTCCATATTTATATATTCCCTCCATCGCACAATACACACACACATATATTTTACTATCTCTATCACTTATGGTTGGGAAGCCACGATCATTCCCAGGCCTTGGTCCTTGTACTGCAGTAATAGTATGCTTGAAATAAATCAGTAAAGTATATATATATATATATATATATATATATATATATATATATATATAACAAAAACAAAGGTTAAACTATGAAACTTAAACTGAGTAAAGTCTAGTAAGAGCTGCCCACTCGTCCTGCAGTGCGATACACATTCAGCTCTATGTTATTTGATGTAGATCTGCATTTCCCCACACATGACATGTTAATGTAAAGCTAATAATAGTGATGAGTAGTATAAATACACACGGTATGCATTTTATTTTCTGTAGCAAACACAAGGGCTATTGTATTATCAATACTATTATTTATAAGCAGAGATCACTTTTCTGATGATCTCCTGTGCAATCGATGAGAGACTGCTGCTGATTCTATAAATGTCACAGAAATAAAGGAAATAAAACTTTTCTAAATTAAACACAATGAGAGTGTGGTCGTATTGCTAATGCTATGGTGTGAATTCTCTATGGCTGCTGTCCACACTGAGGCCTCAGGAAGGAGAAGTTACAAGAAGCACAATATGGTTCTATGAAAGTAATCTTATTTTTAGTTTAATAAATGTTACCCAACTGGAACCACAATATATGTCAGAGTTACCCTCTACTGCATTATTACATTGTAGCATTGCACATAACAAAGGCTCTGAGCCTCTCTGCAGCACATTCTGACTCTGCGGCTCTGCTGCGGCTTCACTATGCCTCTGATCGCCATCTTATCGCCATAGAACAGGCTTACCACACAAAATAGATGTGTGCACACACACACACACACACACACACACACACACACACACACACACACACACACACACACACACACACACACACACACACACACATACTGCTCAAAAAAATAAAGGGAACACATTACAGTCTGATCCAAAAATTTTAATGTTCTCTTTATTTGTTTTGAGCAGTATATATATATATGTATATATATATATAGGTTTAATGTTTATTGATAAAGTCAAAATATATGTATATATACACATATATATATAAATGTTCTAAATCGCACACAAGATTTGACATAAATATATAACATACATATGTATGTATATATATATATATATATACTCTGCATATAAATACGTACACGCAGCATGTATTGGATGTATATATATATATATATATATATAATTAAGTAAACAAATACCAAGCAATAAGTAAAAAACAATTGTTGTACATCATACCCACTATATATGTATATATATATATATATATATATATATATATATACACACATACTCACGTACATATATTTACATACATGCACACACATAACTATACACACACACATATGTGCACACATACTGCATAAAATAAATAGTCTGTATTTGAATGTATTTTATAATTTAATGTATTTTAACAATCAGTGCTACAGCATAAGGTTGCAGTGCTCTCCTCACCTAGGACACATATTTCATCTCCTGATAATCAGAATCTATTCTATCTTTTGCAGAGCGTGTGGAAGCTGTATGGATTTTACAATTGTTTTTATTTTTTTTTTACTTTTTCATTAATTTCCCGCTCAAATAATTGTCATATTAACTGATCAACGTTTAATCTCAATTTATTTACCATCTCAACCACTGAAATAAATTAAATTAATCTGAGTTTTCCAACAATTGTTTTCTTGTGTTGGTTTTTTTTTTTGGATGGGGGGGATGTAGTGAAGATCATTTGAAGGTCATTTTTGTTTATAGTCTTAAAAACAAAAGACAGTGACACAGAGTTGCTGCTGTAAACGAATGTGCAAATGTACACTATATATATAGTTTACATATGTATGCATTTAACATAATATATATACACACACACATATAGTCTACAACACACACAGAAAAAAAAAATATATATATATTTATATATGTATAATCTACATCACACACAGAAAATATATATATATATATGTATACTCTACATCACACACAGAAAATATATAAATATATATATATATGTATACTCTACATCACACACACATACTATATATATATATATATATATATATATATATATATATATATATACACACAGACATGGCTTGTCTCTCCCTTTTTTCTTTCCTTTCAGCAGCTATCATGGCTTTCTTGCAGCCTGGTGTCTGTGTCCTGTAATGCCTCAATGCAATGGGAAAACAATAAAGTAATCTAATATAATAACACAAGCTCCTGGAGATCCCAGCCAGTAAATATTCAATGTGTTTGTGCCCTTGTTAAATGGTGATCGCAGAGCCCTGTGTTCGGGGTTTAGCTACATTTCTCTGAATCTGAAGAAAAGCCTACAACAAGAGGTTTATACAAGAGCCAAGAAAAATGGCGCTGGCTGGCAATATGTCCAAAAATCCGCAAGGAATTGCAGTAAATTCCTTTTTTTGTTTGAAGAAAATTTACAACTTGGTAATAGCCCTGGTTATGACCTCCCTGGCTCCTCCATTGGCTGCTGCTGGTCACATGGAGCCTGTGAGGTTCTTCATGGCCTTTTGCCTGGGTTCCCTGGATGATTTTTGCTGCCTTCTGCCTTTAGAGAGTCTCCAACCTTCTTTTTGTAACCTTTGTCTCAGATGAGGTGCATGTAGTGTTCTGTGCCATCCTGATCCCCCTCCTTCCCCTCTTGATTTTATCTCCTGCTTCCTGTTGTGGTTTGTTTTATGCTGCTGATCCCTTCCCAGAGTCACCAGCTCCACTGACTGATCAGTCTGAGGCTCCTTCCCACTGAGGAAGTTTCTCTACTGGTGCAACAGAGAAGGAATCTGGAAAAGCTCACCACCAGATTCTAGTCTGGTAACCACTAAAATGCCACATGGATTACAGCTCCATCCCCTTCCCTGCCTGCCTGCATGTGCTCAGCAAGGGTAAGTGCTGGATGCCATTCATTCTACACCATTCCTGCTTCCATCTGTACAGCACCCTGCCATTGCTTTCTGTGCAGCAGCTACACTCATCTACAGCTATGTGCTGGGCTGCTGCACTGTGTGGAGGTCACAGCACAGGCAATAGCCAGAGGGAGACACTAATCAATACAAGGCAGAAGATGGAGCATTAGACTCAAAGAGTCATTTCTTATGGAGCTTATTGGTGGTCATCTACCTTTAGCTAATGCTACCATATATGAAAAAGAGCTAGACAGGTAATAAATACATAGATATAGATAGATAATAGATTGATAAATAGATAATTGATAGTTAGATAATTGATAGAAGATAGATAGATAAATAGATAGATAGATGAGAGATATTTAATGTCAAGCATAAAGTGATCAGAATTACCAATTACACTGTTTATTTCGCAGTGTTTCTAAAGTGTAAATGATCGTTAATAAACTAATTTGCAGACCATCATTTCATGCAGGAGGTAATCTGAATATGAAAAATGCGCAAATGCTTCTTCACCAGATAATAAGCATACTGTGTATTAGAGATAGGCAGATAAATGATTGACAGATGATATGTGAGTTAAAGTAATTTCATGAAGCAATGTATTAATAAGTGAATAACTAATGTAGTGGCATGCATGTCCCACTTCAATATATATATATATATAGCATTATATACACAAATATATTTATAAATACTTATATATATATATATTAAAGAGGTAATGCATTATATATATGTTCAGTTGCTGTAAAGAATCGTTTTTCCCCCTTTTTCATGTAGTATAATGGTAGTGTTGTAGTGTTGGAGACGTCGAAAATAATCGGTTCCATATTGGTTTGCTTTTATATGAGCGTATAAAATGCATCTTCAGTTTTTGACAAACATCTTGATGTATCTATCTATCTATCTATCTGTCTGTCTGTCTGTCTGTCTGTCTGTCTGTCTGTCTATCTGTCTATCTATCTATCCATTTTTGTTTTCTGAATACTATATGAAATGTACAGACCCCATTCTCCTGCCTGCCTCAGTGTGGCCCCCAGTGTGCAGGGCTGTAATGTTGTGTTATGAGCTAGTGAAGGTTGTGCTGCAGGAAAAGCAGAACAAAGAAAGTATTTCAGCCTTGTTTGTCAGACAGCTGGGAAAGGTATTTAGTGCTCCTCTGCACTGCGGCAGAACCCAGCAGCTGCATCATCATCATCACAGGAAAGAGAGGAAGTCCAGGAGAAAGAGGAAGCCTCCATTCACACTAGCGGCGATGAGGCGTCATCTGCAATAAAGCACTTCACAAAGTAGACAAAAGGAAATGAACAGTTTTACTCACGTTGCAAATCTCCTGAAAGGGGTCATATGGGCAATAAGAAGAGTCATTATATCTCTTTCCTACAGTGTCACCTGCACTAGAAACCTTTAATTGCTTCCTTTTATCCCATTGTTGAATACCTCTAGATGAATAGATTACATCAGAGGAGTCAAGTGGGTGGACTTTAAGATTCAGAATTATGGAGTCGATGGAAAAATAGATAAATGACAGATAGCTACGAATAGACAAATATAAATTGATACATAGCTAGCTATACATGGGGAGGATAGTCAAAAGAATATAGATGGATAGATAACAAGGCAGAGAAACACAAAACAAGTATCCATGTATGTATCCATCTAGAATTTGTCTATTTCTGGATACACAATAGATAATATATATAATACAGACATATACAGTACATTTGAACAGGTCATTATCGTGCAGCAAACATTCCATCATTCATGCTCTATTTTCACTGCAGGACTTTTATACAATGTCACATGCTTTATTAACAATGGGCTTACACGCTTGTGGAATAGATTGGCTGAATGATTGTGCAAATATGCATTTATTGTGCATTAAATATGCTGTTATTGAGAAGTATGGCAATCTACCCCAGGATGGTGGACAGATAGATAGTCAGATAATTAGATAGGTATTCTACTAGTAGTGATATATAATAGGTCAATTTTAACATAAAGTAAGGAAAGTCTCATGCACATATCCATACATGGCAATGATGTATAGAACAATAGGACATACAATGTGTGTGATTAATGTCTATATTATATATACATGGTCACTATTCAACACGAGATATATTATCATACAACATACACATATATATATATAATGTATATGGATGTTATGCTAATACATTATAGGTCAATTTGAATAGTGGCCATTCATATATATATAATATAGACATTAATCACATACATTGTATGTCCTATTGTATATGTGTATCTCTATCTATCTAATATGAAGGTTTGGTATGTACCTGGAGGGCCTGCACCCGAATCCTTTTTCTATTTTGTGCTGTTTTTTTTCCAATTTTTTTATCTATCTATCTATCTATCTATCTATCTATCTATCTATCTATCTATCTATCTATCTATCTATCTATCTACCTAAACCCATCACACATTGGAATATATATATATATATATATATATATATATATATAGACATAATCCTAGAGGAGACACACAATATATAACCATGCTTTATTTTACATATATGAAAAATTTAATGGGAAAGCATATAAAAAAGTGAAAGATATAATTGGAGAGCAGTAATGATGGCTACATTCTTATTTACCAGTTTCTGCTTATTTTTATATATGAAATCCTATTGGCTGATGAACAAAAAAAAAAAGAGTAAAAATGTCTCAGTTAGGATGCACAAAGTATGTGGTGTCATGTGGTGTGTAACCTTATTGTGGAATCTATAGTGGGGGTCTCTGCTGCTCACCCCATCTTCCTACAATGCAGATTCAGCTCTGCGGATATACAGAGCCTATTGTTTCCTCTGGCACAATGGCCAAAGCAGCAAGTGCCCACTACAGGTTTTTCTCACTGGACAGAGAAGGAATGCATGCAACATTTTTTTTGTCATGTCCAAATGTATTGATTGTTCTGTGCAATTTGAGATCAAATGGATATTTCCTAAAAGCTCTTTTTACAATGGTGGACCAGTGTGAACTAACCCCTGGTAGATATGATATTGTCAATTTGTTAAGCTGCATTTTGATAATTGTGTGCATAGAATTGTGTACAGAGACAATGTGAGGCTAATATGGAGAAACGATGGAACTGATAGAAATAATGCAAACTGGTTCTGTTGAAATGAACAGGATTCATGAATGTACCCACCTCTTTCATCATTTTAAAACAAGTATTACTACATGAGTGTGATTGCACCCTCAGGACACTTTCACCTCCAAGACCTGTTGACGCCTTATTAAGTTATTAAACATTGAAAAATAAATAAGAAACATATTACACGCTTGTCAATGATGTGCTATACTTTACATGTCACGCTGTACTATATATTTTGTTGTTGTTACTAAACTGGTTACATGGATAATTCTACCTATTTTTTTTACAGCACGCCCCATTCTCTCATTTAGACCCTTACATCCATTTATTTCTATGTACTGGTATCACACACAGAACTGACAAATACACAAAACACATTAAACATTTTTTTATCAGGGCTTAGAGCCATTGCACACATTTCAGATGAGGATGTTAAGAATAAGATGCCTTTACTGTAGAGGAGACTTTTTTTTTTCACTGCAGTTATTGTAATGAGGACCATGTGAGCTACAGACCTGACTCATATGAAGATCACAATGTTGTATCCCCTGAGTTCTCTGGTCTGCAGATAATCATCAATCCCCATGTTGACATTATGGAATTTTCAAAGTGCAACTCTGATCTCTTTAGGTTCCTAGCTGTGTGTAAAATAACCAGAATTTCCTTACCAGAACACAACTATCACCGAAGAATGTTTATAAGGAATCTTGTAATAGTTTGCATACAATCCTCATTGGGTTGGAGATGTCTATCCTGACAGGGTAAAACATAAACAGATTCCTGTAGACCAGGTGTTTGAATCGCTGCCAGAAAACTAGCTCCTTCCCAAAGATCAAAGTTTCTCATTTAAACAGCCTAATCCTTCCAAAATCTATCTATCTATCTATCTATCTATCTATCTATCTATCTATCTATCTATCTATCTATCTATCCTGTATATCTATCTATTTTAAGGGTAGGTTAATTTTAACATTGAGAGATAGAATATAAAAAATAAAATCCAGAAAATAACATTGTATAAATTATATTAATTTATTTGCATTTTTCTGTGAGAAATAAGTATTTGATCCCCTACCAACCATTAAGAGTTCTGGCTCCTACAGACCAGTTAGACGCTCCTAATCAACTTGCTACCTGCATTAAAGACAGCTGTATTACATAGTCACCTTTATTAAAGACTCCTGTCCACAGACTCGATTAATCAGTTAGACTCTAACCTCTACAACATGGGCAAGACCAAAGAGCTTTATAAGGATGTTAGGGACGTGATCATAGACCTGCACAAAGCTGGAAGGGGTTACAAAACCATAAGTAAGACGCTGGGTGAGAAGGAGACAACTGTTGGTGCAATAGTAAGAAAATGAAAGAAATACAAAATGACTATTCAATCAACATCGATCTGGGGCACCATGCAAAATCTTACCTCGTAAGGTATCCTTGATCATGAGGAAGGTGAGAGATCAGCCTAAAACTAAATGGGGGGAACTTGTTAATGATCTCAAGACAGCTGGGACCACAGTCACCAAGACAACCATTGGTAACACATTATGCCGTAAAGGTTTAAAATAATGCAGTGCCCGCAAGTTTCCCCTGCTCAAGAAGGCACATGTGCAGGCCCATCTGAAGTTTGCCAATGAACATCTGGATGATTCTGTGAGTGACTGGAATAAGGTGTTGTGGTCAGATGAAACAAAAATTGAGGTTTTTGGCATTAACTCAACTCGCTGTGTTTGGAGGAAGAGAAATGCTGCCTATGACCCAAAGAACACCATCCCCACTGTCAAGCATGGAGGTAGAAACATTATGTTTTTGTGGTGTTTCTCTGTTAAGGGCACAGGACTACTTCACCTCATCAAATAGAGAATGGATGGAGCCATGTGCTGTAAAATCCTGAGTGACAACCTTCTTCCCTCCGCCAAGACATTAAAAATGGATCATGGCTGGGGTCTTCCAATAAGACAATGACCCAAAACATACAGCCAAGGCAACAAAAGAGTGGCTCAAAAAGAAGCACATTAAGGTCATGGAGTGGCCTAGCCAGTCTCCAGACCTTAAACCCATAGAAATCTTATGGAGGGAGTTGAAGCTCCGAGTTTGCCAAGCAACAGCCTCAAAATCTTAAAGATTTAGAGATGATCTGCAAAGAGGAGTGGAGCAAAATTCCTCCTGACATGTGCGCAAACCTCATCATCAACTACACAAAACGTCTGACTGCTGTGCTTGCCAACAAGGGTTTTGGCACCAAGTATTAAGTGATTTTCTGGATTTTATTTTTGATATTCTATCTCTCAATGTTAAAATTAACCTACCCTTAAAATTATAGACTGTTCATGTCTGTCAGTGGGCAAACTTACAAAATCAGCAATCAAATACTTATTTCCCCCACTGTATCTCATATCTATCTATCTATCTATCTATCTATCTATCTATCTATCTATCTATCTATCTATCTATCTATCTATCTATCTTTTTATCTAACATACTATCAATATCTGTCTGTCTATTTTTTACATAATTATTTCTCTATAAATCTTTATTTCTGTGTTCTGATATATTGTTGATTGCCTAAAGACTGCAATAAAAAATCTCTTTTTTGCCAAAAATGCCATGCATAGTATGAATAGTTTCAGTGTGAACACCAAAAAAGAGACAACAGAGTGATGGACAAATCTAAAAAACAAAATGATCTTTATTGGTATATTGATATATGTATGATTTTTTTTTAAATCAATAAAACCAAGCCACAAAATAGACACAAAGGACAGTGATGGAAGAATTACACAGGGTTGTATAGCGCAATACCCATATACAGTAAGTAGTTGCACAGTATTGAAGTCAGGCATGAAAGACAACAATTCATTGCTAAACAAGTGCTGAAGTATATCATACAACTCCAGGTAATAGTAAAGCATGAAAAACGGGAACCCATGAAAACCTGTAAGAGAAAGAGGTAAGTAGAAGCCAGTGGCTGAGATCCTGGATTCACTCACCAAGCACACTGACACTAGACATGTTTCGCCAATAGTTTCGCCAGCCATCCATGCCATATATATATACACACAGTTTGAATGGTAAAACCAGCTAAAAAGCTTGTGAGTGTGTCATCACGCATTGTAGCGATTGTTCACATACATTTTGTAAATTAGTCACAATTGGATTTGTATTTGATGTAAATCACCTGTTCAAAGGTGGAATGACACAATACGCATAAGTAAACAGATCAAGTCCAACCACATCTAGCAATCATAGTGGCTGGCTGTTAAAATGTATCAGACATGAAGATAGTTATGACAAGACAAAAAAAATAGCTTTTTTTCCAGTTTTTAACATCTTCAAAATCATTGTACAAGTGTTTGCTATTTTCATATATTTGTATTGCAAGAGGTATTTTGACAAAATAATGTAAACCCATAAAAAAGTCCCATATCTATACGAGAACACCATCATATCCACCCTACACATATTACCCCACTTTACCACATATC
Source organism: Dendrobates tinctorius (assembly GCF_039654945.1). Classification (NCBI taxonomy): domain Eukaryota; kingdom Metazoa; phylum Chordata; class Amphibia; order Anura; family Dendrobatidae; genus Dendrobates; species Dendrobates tinctorius. Next base: position 1,950,675 of record NW_027361724.1, read on the forward strand.
CATTAAATGATAAGTGTCTGCCAATGGCCACCCATCTAATATGAGTGGAGGCCTGACGTTCCCTCCGACAGATGATTTTGGGGTAAAGAAGGAGCAAGAGTTTGAAATTTCAATAGCCAATTTCGTTGTTTTCAGGAAAAATAATCTGCTGTCAGGGGCTTCTACCAGTGGATTTTTCCTCTCTCTCTCCCCATTGAAAACATTAAACTCTCAGCCAAGCTGAGCACATTAGTATAGGAGGTCATGAATGATAGTTGTCTGCTGAATTAATTTTATGGTGACAGTTATCTCATGAGTATGGCTAACTTTAGAAAACATGAAACAATTACTTAAAGAGTAATTTTAATTTTTCCTTCATAAAACAATAGTACATATGAAAATAAACAACTTTGCAATATACAGTGGTGTAAAAAAGTGTTTGCCACCTTCCTGATTTACTATTCTTTTGCATGTTTGTCACACTTAAATGTTTCAGATCACCAAACACATGTAAATATTAGACAAAGATAACACAATTAATAACAAAATTCAGTTTTTAAATGAAGATCTTTATTATTAAGGGAAAAAGAAATCCAAACCTTCAGGGCCCGGTGTGAAAAAGTGGTTCCCCCCCAAAAAAAACAAACAACAAACATAACATAAAGTAACTGTGATTTATCACATCTTTGGAAGCTGAGTTTTGAATTCCCCTAGTAGCACCGAGGCCTGTTTACTGCCACACCTGTTCTCAATCTAGAAGTCACTTAAATAGGACATGCCTGACAAAATGAAGTAGCCCAAAAGATCCTCAAAAGCTAGACATCATGTTGCAATCAAAAAAATTCTGGAACAAAGGAGAAACATTATAATTGAGATCTATAAGTCTAGAAAAGGCAATAAAGTCATTTTGAAAGCTCAGTGAGAGACATTATGCACAAATAGCAAAAACATAGAACACAGGTCAACCTTCTCAGGAGTGGCCGGATGACCAAAATCACTCCAAGAGTGCAGTAACGACTCATCCAAGAGGTCACAAAAGACCCCACAACAACATCCACAGAACTGCAGGCCTCACTTGCCTTAGTGAGGCTGTGTTCACACACAGCGTTTTTTCTTGTGGTTTTTCCAGCGGATTTGCCAAAAAATCCACGGGAAAAGCGCAAAAAAGAAGCTTCCCATTCATTTCTATGCATTTAGCACTTTTTGTGCACATTGATGCGTTTTTTACTGTGAAAAAAACACATCGGTAAAAAATGCAGCAAGCTCATTAATTTCGTGTTTTTTTCCGCATTTCTGGCTTTTTCCATGTGTCTAGAAACCGCGCGGGAAAAAAACGCAAAAAAAGTGTTAAAAGCTAGCAGAAAACTTGCAGAAAAAAAACACGTGGTTTCTGGGAAGGGAGTCCTGTTTTTCAGCAGAAAATTTCTGCTACGTGTGCACTTAGCCCCTTAAGGTCAGGATTCATGACTCCACCATAAGACAAAGACTGGGCAAAAATGAACTGCATGGCAGAGTTTCATCATGAAAACCACTGCTGAGCAATAACAACATAAAGGGTCATCTCAGTTTTGTCAGAAAATATCTTGATGATCTCCAAGAATTTTGGCAGATTACTCTGTGGACTGATGAGACAAAAGTTGAACTTTTTGGAAGGTGTCTGTCCCATTACATCTGGCGTAGAAGTTACACAGCATTTTCGAAAAGGAACATATTACCAACACTAAAATATGATGGTGGTAGTGTGATGGTCTGGGGCTGCTTTGCTGATTCAGAACCTGGAAGACTTGCTGTGTTAAATGGAACCATGAATTCTGCTGTTTATCAAAAAATCCTGAAGGAGAATGTCTGGCCATATGTTAGTGACCTTAAGCTGAAGCTCTCTTGGGCTATGCAGCAGGACAATGATCCAAAACACACCAGCAAGTCCACCTCTGAATGGCTTAAGAAAAGCAAAATTAAGGCTTTGGAGTGGCCAAGACAAAGTCCTGGCCTTAATCTGATTGAGATGCTGTATCATGACCTTAAGGCTATGTTCACACCTGGCGTTTTTTTCGCGTTTTCGCGGCAGCCTCAATAGTAAAAAGTTGGTCACACTCCTCAAACACTATGTTTGAGGAGTGTGACCAACCTGTCAATCAGTTCTCCAAGCGATGCTCCAGATCGCTTGGAAAACGCTAGCAATTCTGCAAGCTAATAACACTTGCAAAATGCTAGTTTTTCCATGGGAAAATCGCGGGAATTTAAAATGCGATTTTCCCGCGGAATGGAATTCGGAATTCTCGCGGTAATTTCCGCGAGAGTTCCGCTACGTGTGAACGTAGCCTAAAAAGACTGTTCATGCTCGGAAACCCTCCATTGTGGCTTAATTACAACAATTCTAAAAAGATGAGTTGGCCAAAATTAGTCCAGAGCATTGTAAAAGACTAATTGCCAGTTGTCGCAAATGCTTGATTGCAGTTGTTGCTGCTAAGGGTGGCCCAACCCATTATTAGGTTTAGGGAGCAATCACTTTTTCACACCGGGCCCTGTAGGTTTGGATTTATTTTTCCCTTAATAATAAAGACTTTCATTTAAAAACTGCATTTTGCGTTTACTTGTGTTATCTTTGTCTAATATTTATATTTGTTTGGTGATCTGAAAAATTTATGTGTGACAAACAGGTAAAAGAATAGGAAATCAGAAAGGGGGCAAACACTTTTTCACACAAGTGTATGCTATCAGACAAAATTGCTTTTTTCTCTGTCAGAATTGATAATTAATTACTATGGATGAACCGGAACCCCATTGCAAACAATGGGGACCCAAACTTTTGAGCTGGAAAAAAATATCTCTCTCTTTCTCCCCAAGAACTCAGAACATTGCAGCAAACCTCCGAGAGGAGTCCGTGATCGCTGTTTAGCACCAGACACTAACTGTCCAGTACGAGCCCCGAACTTTTAAGTTCAGGTTTAGCGATGAGTGGACCCGTGGAAGTTCAGGTTCTGGTTGCTGACCCAAACTTTAGTCCAAAGTTCGGTTTGGGTACGAGAATTGTACCTGAACTTAAGCCAGAACCTGAACTACGTTGAAAACAATGGAGAACAGAACATAGGATCTGTAAAAAATATTCTCTCTCTTCCCCAGAACTACGAACATTGCAATGGACTTCCAGGAGAATTCCGTGTTCGGCATTTAACACCGGACAGTTACGAACCCTAAACTTTTAAGTTCGGGTTTGCTGATCTCTATTCAGTATCAAATTCTCAATTCACAGGTAAAATCTGTACTCAATGAAGACATACTTTCCCATTACTGAGACGAGATGGCAGCTGCTTATAATGAATTTCAAAGTGGGAGGAGGAGCTAGAGACAGAGCTCCTCCTCCTCCCTCTTCTACCTAGATAAAATCTTATCAGTGGCAGCTGCCATCTCCTCTCAGTAATGAGAAAGTCTGTCTTCACTGAATACAGAATTTACCTGTGAACTGAGAATTTTGATAATGACTGATCAGTTTTTGCAGAGAAAGAAGCAGAGATCTCTGATAAGATTTATTACAAAGTTGCTTATTTTCATGTCTACTATTGATTTATCAAATAAAAATTAAAATAATAATAATCTTTATATAGCGCTAACATATTCCGCAGCGCTTTACAGTTTGCACACATTTTTCATCACTGTCCCCGATGGGGCTCACAATCTATATTCCCTATCAGTATGTCTTTGGAGTGTGGGAGGAAACCGGAGTGCCCGGAGGAAACCCACGCAAACACGGGGAGAACATACAAACTCCTTGCAGATGTTGTCCTTGGTGGGACAACCACTGAGCCACCGTGCTGCCCCAAATGAAAGTTACTGAACTTTTTTTTTTTTACTATGTTCACACCCAAAATTCTACTACTTACTACACAACAGCTAACTGGTTGCATGGTAAAATAAAAAAAAAGTAGTCTATTATATTAAAGGGAAGCTGTCAGCAGGATTGTGCACAGTAACCTACAGACAGTGTCAGGTCAGCGACGTTATACTGATTGCAATGATACCTTGGTTGATAAAATCCGTCTTGTAGTTGTTCTTTAATCTTCATTTTCAGTTTTGAGTTAATGATATGCTCGGGCTCGGGGCGGCCTGTGGGGGTCTTCATGTGGTGCTCTGATTAGGTGATCATGTGTATGCCTTCTGACAGGTCACTGATCCCTCACTGACCTTCCCCTGATTTTAAATAATAGATATTATATATTGGAAAAAAAAATCACCTTCAGCGGGCAGGCTCCGGTGGCGGTACCTGCGCTGCCGCATGATCCCATGTATAATGTTCATTTAATTCTTTTATTTGCTTGTATAAATAAATTAATTTAAAAAAATCTGTCTCAAAACAGCGCGCAGCAGCAGCTAGCGGCGATCTGATAGAAGCTACTGTGCAGGCGCCGTCAGCACCATCTTGCTAGACAAAATAAAAATTGCCTCCTCCAAGATAGTGCTGCCAGCCGATAGCTGCTACTGTGCAGGCGCTGCCGGCACCATTTTGAGACAGATTGTTTTTCTTAATTAATTTATTCATACAAGAAAACAAAATAATTTAATGCACATTATACATGAGCTCATGCTGCAGTGCAGATGCCGCCACCGGCGCCTGCCTGCTCAAGGTGATTTTTTTCAATATATATATATATATGTATAATATTCATTAGCAAAATAGGGGGCAGGTCAGTGAAGGATCAGGGGGCAGGTCAGTGAGGGATCAGGGATCTGTCATAAGCCATCAGTATGAATATCTAACCAAAGCACCACATAAAGCCCCCCACACAGGCTGCCCCGAAGCGCAAGAATTTCATTAACTGAAAACTGAAAATAAAGATTAAACAACAACCACAAGGCGGATTTCACCAACCAAGGTATCATTTTAGTCAGTATAATGGTGCCAACCTGACACTGTCTGTAGGTTACTCAGCACAATCCTGCTGACAGCTTCCCTTTAAAGGTGCCAATTTACATTACATAGCTCCAAGTAAAATATTTGTTCAGCAAGAGCTATTCTCCCCAAATTCGCTATACATATGTACACATGTAAAGCTTGCATGTGTTTCCAATAAGTATGAGAGGTAAGCCACTGCCAAACCCTTATGGAAGCAGTGTGTCGCCTATGAAAACAGGATAGAGTATGTTGAAATTCAATATGCCCCATCCTATCATATATAGTCAGGAAATAATTAGGATACCCACCTACAAATGTGCCATGTAATACTGCAATTTTCCTATAGGTACTGCTGTAGGAAAAATTAATGGTCACAATTCATTTCCTCCAATGGCTGATTATCAGGAATGGAGAAGCCATAACAATGGTGATAAGGTGATTCCTTGGAAATAGCTCAGTATTTAGCACGGTGGCTCAGTGTTCAGGATAACCCACCAGGGACAACATCTGTAAAGAGTTTGTATGTTCTCCTCCCATTCTTCAAACACATACTGATAGGGAATTTAGATTGTGAGCCCCAATGGGGACAGTGATGATAATGTCTGTAAAACGCTGTGGAATAGGATGGCGCTATAAAAGCAAAATAATAATCATTTTCACAGCAGCACAATCATTAAGAATCTATTATAGGCAATTATTTGACTGTATAGTATTGATCTTCCTCTTGATTTACAGTGGCCAATGGTTATAACAATTCCATGAAAAATTAAACTAAATACTGTTAAGCATAATTGGGCTTTTTACTAACTTTATTTAAAGATTTACATTTAAAGTCCCCAAAGTCCAACGTTTGTTGAACCTACCATTATAAGGAGGATTAGCCAACAGTCTAAAATTTATAGCATCCTTCCAACTCTCCAAAGTAGATGATGTTGGGGACAGAAGGATTCTGTTGGACCTCCTATGGCCAATCCTTCCTATGACCCATAATTACTATGGCCAATCCTTCCTGTGACTAATCCTTCCTATGGCCAATCCTTCTTATGGCCCATCCTTCTTATGGCCAATCCTTCCTATGACCAATCCTTCCTATGGCCAATCCTTCTTATGGCCAATCCTTCTTATGGCTAATCCTTCTTATGGCCAATCCTTCTTATGGCTAATCCTTCTTATGGCCAATCCTTCCTATGGCCAATCCTTCCTATGGCCAATCTTCCTATGGCCAATCCTTCTTATGGCCAATCCTTCTTATGGCTAATCCTTCTTATGACCAATCCTTCCTATGGCCAATCCTTCCTATGGCCCATCCTTCCTATGGCCAATGCTTCCTATGACTAATCCTTCCTATGGCCAATCCTTCCTATGGCCAATCCTTCCTATGGCCAACCCTTCTTATGGCCAATCCTTCCTATGACCAATCCTTCCTATGGCCCATCCTTCCTATGGCCAATCCTTCCTTTGACTAATCCTTCCTATGGCCAATCCTTCCTATGGCCAATCCTTCCTATGGCCCATCCTTACTATGGCCAATCCTTCCTATGACTAATCCTTCCTATGGCCAATCCTTCCTATGGCCAATCCTTCCTATGGCCAATCCTTCCTATGGCCCATCCTTACTATGGCCAATCCTTCCTATGACTAATCCTTCCTATGGCCAATCCTTCCTATGGCCAATCCTTCCTATGACCAATCCTTCCTATGGCCCATCCTTACTATGGCCAATCCTTCCTATGGCCCATCCTTCCTATGGCCAATCCTTCCTATGGCCCATCCTTACTATGGCCAATCCTTCCTATGACTGATCCTTCCTAAGGCAAATCCTTCCTATGGCCCATCCTTACTATGGCCAATCCTTCCTATGACTAATACTTCCCATGGCCAATCCTTCCTATGGCCAATCCTTCCTATGGCCAATCCTTACTATGGCCAATCCTTCCTATGGCCAATCCTTACTATGGCCAATCCTTCCTATGGGCCATCCTTCCTATGGCCAATCCTTCCTATGGCCAATCCTTCCTATGGCCAATCCTTTCTATGGCTAATCCTTACTATGGCCAATCCTTCCTATGGCCAATCCTTTTGGACATAAGCCACTGCCAAAAAAATGTCAGTGGGTGTCACAGGGAACCCAGGAGCTCTTGACCAAATCTCTGTATGGGGAAGTTGGGAGAGATAGCTGTCAGCTGAAGGGCCATTTGGCCAACATATATCTAATGTACATGTTTTTTTTTTTTTAAATCTGTATTAGGGCTTAGAATGTTACAGTTTAGGATGTCCTTCTGTTGCAAAAATTGGTGCATATTGAAGAAAATGCTTTGTGATATATTAACTTTGTAATTAAACCCAATGTTATCTATTTATCTTGTTTTACGCCTTGCTAGCGCTTCTATGGACCCGGAGAAGCGCCAGCAAGGCTTGAAACAGCCGTAGTCCGGCAGGTCTCACTGTTCATGAGAAACCTCCCCTGACTCCTGCAGCTTCGCAAATATCAATGTAACCAATTTTATGGATTAAAACCACATCTTGAAAGAAGGATCGGGTGAGTGCTGCTTTTCTTGTTACTTTTTCGCAATATAATACATGTTCTTTATGCACGCATCACACAGATGAGATCCAACGAGGATATTTCTGAGAATTTGGGTTGAAATAACACACAGAAAAATGTGACTTGGTGCCTGGAATAACCCTTCTTTTATTGAACCAATATATAAGTAAAATAAATAAATGCATTTTTAAGCCTGAGCAGGACACAACTGATGCAAAATTTATGCACTTTGTGAAGAATGGGCTCGTGCATTGAGGTTTATTAGATTTGTTTGGGCTTAGGCTCAATTACCAGTCTCACCAGTGAGAGTCCTTTTTAACTCCATTGTGTCGTTATCTTATTGGTCTCAGTTGTTTTTTTTTTATAACTTGTTCTTTAAATTTCTCAATATTACTAACTTTTCTTTGGCAGCTCTTGATTTTGAAGCTGATCTACCATGACTTCTATGTAACATGTGGTTGTGATACGTTCTCTAGAGCGGGGGCTGATGCTTGCAGCTGCTTTGTGATCTGGCATATAAAGGAAGATTCTGGGTCCCTGAGTCTAGAATATCTCCCGATGATCTTTATCTTGATAGTTCTTGTCCTGATGTGACATCCCCCATATAGTACCTTGTCTTAGACACTTTTTGTACTTCGTTATATACTTCATAGAAGTGACCAGAAAAGAGGATGTGGCTAAGTGGAGTTCTGTCGGGTTAATGCCCTTTGGTTCTTTAGATTGAGGTATATGACATGTATCAATATATTAAATTTGGTTTGCACAAAAACACAATTTAAGGGAATCTGTCATCAGGTCTTTGCCATCTAATCTAAGTGCAGCATCCAAGCGATATGTCACTTACTGGGCTGCTTGCTGTAGTTTTGATAAAATCACTGATTTATCAGCAGGAGATTATCACCAGAGGACTAGTAAACCTGCTGCCATGTAATCCTTCATATACATGAGCTCTGCATAACCCCGCCACCACAACTGATTGGCTTCTTTCTGCCTATGCACAGTGTACACAGGAAGCTGCCAATCAGTGTTATGGGTGGGGTTAAACAGAGTTCAGCATTCGGAGAACTGCTAGATCTGCAGCAGATTAAACAAAGATGTTATCAAAACTGCAGAAAGTAGCCCAGTAAGTGACACATTGCTGCAATCAGGATCTATGCCTCTACATCATGCTGCTCTCAGATGGGTTGTCAAAAACCGTGTGACAGATTCCCTTTGAAGCTATGTGCACACACGCTGCGGATTCACCAGCGGATTTTTCTGTGCGGATCCGCAGGTAAAACCGCAGGTAAAGTGACCTGCGGTTTTCCTGCGGATTGGCCAGCAGTTTTCCCCTGCGGTTTGACACCTGGGCAATGGAATAGGTGTCAAACCGCAGCGGAATCCGCAGAATGAATTGGCATGTCAATTCTTTCTGCGGATTTAAAACCGCAGCTTTTCCGCAGTGAAAAAACCGCAGCATGTGCACAGCGGATTGTAAATCCCATAGACTTACACGGTACTGTACACTGTCTGCAGAACTGCTGCGGATCCGCAGGGACAAATCCGCTGCGGATCCGCAGCAGAATCCGCAGCGTGTGCACATAGCCTTAAAGAAACACTACCTAAAAAAGACTGATAAAAGAAAATGAGATAAATTGCTTGTGCTGTTAGTAATTTTCCAGGGTTTCCTATATGAAACAGTCCTGCAGAACTCCTGCAAAGAACACAGGGTTCGTTTCCTGCTAATCCCTTTTATTTTCAGCTTTGAGGCTCGGCTTTGACGAGGCGTGAGACTTAGTTAACTTTTGGATATATTTATTATTAATGTTTTAATAATGAAGGGGCTTATTAATACTGGTGTTTTGAATGCCAGATTAAATAAAAAAAAAAACTGCTGAAGATGCTCCAAATTCATTCAGAAGCGTGTACTTAAGGAGTTTGGCGCATCTTTCAACTGCGGTGCACCTGGACACGTGGAAGCATCAGAATAGACGTGAAATGTCCATCGTCCATTGATTCTCCCGCACTCCCTGCATGCCACCAGCATGTCTGAGTTATGTCCAATTTTCAAAAACTTGGAAGCGGTTGACGGAAACGAAGTAAAAATGCCAAAAGTTTAAAATTTTTGAGCAACTTGGAGTTGCGCAAAATATTTAGCGACATTTTAAACAGTTTTATTTCAGAACTCCGGATAAAACAGCGTGATAATTTGGGGAGTAAAACTAGATCAGGTAAGCAGGCAGACACCAGGTTTTGCTGAAAATTGAGCCAGAATTCTGGTGTCTTTAGCTGGTGTCTTCCACTGTGTTTTGCTCCAGTCAGGGAAAAGGGGGGAGGCTCCTGCTGAAGTCAGCTATCTACAGCCAGGCACTGGATCCTACAAAAGTGCTAGATAAATGCCTTATCTAAAAGGACACACGGAGAACATTTCTTTATATATTTATTAGCTATAATAGACAAACTAGAAATAAAAGAAATCAGAGACTTAAGTGAAAAATTGAATAGATATTGTTGTTTCGTTTTTTATATTTAAGAGAGAAGTGCTAATAAATAAACACAAAAATAGAATATTAGTGAATTTATTTAAACTTTTAAAATGCCAAGACACTGATTCATTAATATATTAGAGTCGAACATGTTTTTTTTAAGGGCCAAAGGAGAACTGTTGTCAGGGACTCAGGCCAGTAAGGTGCCCAAACTCACATGTGGTCTTTTTCCTATTTGATTCACGTCCAGAATAAAAGTGCCATATTAAATGGTCAAGAATGTGCAATCTTCATTTTGCATAAGAGTAAATATATGGGAACAAATCAGAATTCTCTTATCCCTCCTTTATGGACCCATTAAACCTATGGTATGGGCTTGATAAATTGTGCAAAGATCATAATATTGTTTATTTTCATAAACCAGTGCATCATTGCGGATTAATGCTACATTCCCATGTTGTAGAATTTCTACAGCATTTCTGCATCAATTAGATACATTATGTTCCTCGCGTCTTTCTTCATTGCATTTTAGTTCACTTTTTACGGTGCTTTTTAATACTGCGTTTTCTGTCTTTTTTGTGTGTTATATTTTAAATAAAGCTTTTTTTTGCCATTTTTTATATATAGTTCCTGGTTTTGGAAATGTACTAAAAATGCTTATGTGTTTTTTTAATTGCAGATTTTGTGCTTCTCATGCAATTCTAAAGGGGAAAATCTGCAAAAAAAATCTACGTGCCCGCAAGAGAAATTGACCATTTGTGGGTTTCAAACACACACCGCGGGTCAGTTTACACAGTGTAAAAAAAAAAGCATAGTGGGCAGGAGATTATTAAAAAATCCCATCAACTTTGCTGGAGCTGTAAAATGCTGCACTTTTTTTGTGCAGCGACCATACGTAGCGTAAAAAGCTTGCCAAAAACTCATCATGGGAACTAAACCTAAGGGCAGTTTCACACATCAGTGTCTCCAGTACGTGTAGTGACAGTTTTCTCACGTACCGGAAAAACTGACACACGTAGACACATTCTCATGAATGTGTCTATGCAGATGTCAGCGTGTTTTCACGGACCGTGTGTCCGTGTGCAAAACACGCTGACATGTCCATTTTTGTGCAACAGCACGGATCACACGGACCCATACAAGTCAATGGGTCCGTGTAAACACATACCGCACACGGATGCTGTCCGTGTGTGATCCGTGTGCGTTTTTAAAAGTCAAAGGGTTAACGTTAAAAATAATTTTTCAAAAACACGGACACACGGACAGCACACGGACATACGGATAGCACACGGATGACACACGGATGACCTCCGTATGCACACGGACACACGGACACGGATAGCTCCGGTACCGGTTTTTCCGGTACCGGAATTATCTGGACGTGTGAAACTGCCCTAAGTCATTCCTGTGATGACCATCAAATGTCTGCTAAAGAATAGATCAGGGAGGCTGTTACAAAATTGGCAGAGTTCATATATCTAGACCAGGGGCACTTTGTGGCCCAAATATTTTTTATAGTATCTGAGAAGAGAACTATTGACTTCACCAATCAATAAAACATTGCATGGCACAGGTGAGAAGTAATACCCTGAGCAGTTACTATAGGCTTCTTCTCCACTTCTCCATTTTTTTTTATCTGCCCTTGTTTTCATACACATAGCCTATTATATTACACCATACCATATATTCCCACATTCTGTTCCATCCGAACCACGCACATTATTAGTCTTCAACACTGGAGAAAGCTCCCTTTGTGTTATGTGGAATTCATCAGAAAGTTGGGTTGTTGGGTTGAATATTTTATCCTAAGCCCTCTTCAATAAACTTTATAACCACAGTTCATGAGAATCCTGTGAAATCAGATTGAGAAAAAAAAATCATCAAAATGCTTGTGAATATTTGTTGGACCTAATGTAACATGCAGGGGGGCAGCTACTGTATGTATAGCAAATTCCTGATCTTTACATATTGACTTTATTTGTGCATAATCACTTACATGTGACTGGGAATTTGCAGATTTACTGTCATGTCCGGATCCAGTTTAATTGTTTTTTTTTTTTTAATGGAAAATATGGAGGGAATGTGATGACAGAATGAGCCCTATATTTTTCAGGGTTTTTTTTTTTTTCATTTTTTTTTTATTGTGAAGATGGTATTAGCATCATACATCTTTTTGAAGCTGTTTTGCTTGCTGTTTCATGCTACATTTCCATCACATTTCCATGGACCTTTAAGCCATTAGTTTTTATGCTTCACTGGACAGGAACAGCCTGCAACATATATGATCCATTGTACCCATCCATAGAGAACCCATGCTCCACCAGACAGAGCCTAATAATTCAAGGTCTCACTGACCCAACTATGATGTTTTAGCTGCAGGAGCCTTCCTCAAACTGAATGAAGCTATGGATTACTTACTGTGTATTTCGCAAAGAAAAAAAAAAGTTAAAATGCTAAAGAACAGCTTTTAGCTGGTGCTGATGTATTTAAATGGCCACCAGCCTTGGACAAATTTAAGAAAACTGACCGTCACATTCAAACATGAACTAGGTGTGAACAGGTGCTTACCTAGAGTCACCACCTCATATAAAATCAAACAAATAAGGCAGCACTCTGCAGCGCTATAGCATGCAAATATGAAATATGGAAATTGAATTGCATTACTACACTAGAAATATGAAAAACTGAGATAGCTTAGCGCATAAATTGGCCAATTCATGTGTACCTGGAAGCCACGTTAAGGCGATTCTCGTTTTCCAGGACCTAACACTGCCAAACCTTAGACTAAAGTCTTCATCTGTTTGGGAACCTATGTAAATCCTCTCCTTAGACTGAAATCTATTTCTCTGTGGAGGGGTGGTGGCCCTGCTGTGATTAAAAAGGCCTGTGGCTAACAGGTGGAGGGCTCAGTCAGAAGGTTAATGAATACAGATTTAAAAAAACTGACCGTCACATCCAAGCATAAACATTGTGTGAACAGGTGCTTAACCTGGAGTCACCAACTCATATACATGCAAGCAAAAAAGGAAGCACACTGTAGCACCATAGCATGCAAACATGAAATATGAAAAATGAATTGCATTACTGCATTAGAAATATGAAAAATTGAGGAAGCTTAGTGCATAAATTGGCCAATTCATGTGTACCAGCCTTGGACAGACCTGATAATGGAGCACTGTCCTGTTTGATGTCAGGATGCAAGAGTTCACCAACACTATTCCAACATGAGAAATTATATTATTAATGGTATTTGATGCTAATGGTAAACCATATTGCTTTTGCAAACTCAATTATCATAATTTTTTTTTTTTATGAAATAGCAAATTACTCTCCATATACTCAAGAACTCATGTTGGAGATAGTAAGAAAGCAAAAGTAGTCACTTTATTTTGCAAAAAAAAAAAGTCTGTAAAAAAATTTGTTTATCGCTATGGCATAATACACATAAATGCATGGGATGAAATCATGTGGCTTTTATATGAGCCACAAACCTTATTAATAGTTATAAACTGAATTAGTAAAGCGTGTTATCTTCAAATCTATTGGGAAATTATGCCAAGATTTACTGTGCAGACCAATGAGAGTTTTCATACCTGTACATCTCTGGAGAGAGGATGGTTGCTAAAGTCAAGCAAATCCTTCAGTTAAGTCAAAGAAGAAGTGAATGAAGCGCATGCTCTTTTTGTTTTGTGGTGCTATTCCATTCTGTGCCCATAGGAAGGCGCTGTTGGACAATTCTCTTGTATTCTGTGAATTAGTGTGTGACTTGCCCTTTGGTTAACCTGAAGGGGAATGGAGAGCACGTGATCCCTGCTAATGTCCTTTATTCATTATCTTTAAGACTTGGCATAAGCCAAGTAGTTTAATCTCTTAAGCATCAGTTAAGCTGCTGTATAAAAAAAAATTAAAAAATGTTGGAGAAGAAGATTCTTCCTTCTACTGTACTGTTTTACAATGCAGATATACTGTATTTGGTATAATTGTGTATGATAGATAGCAGAGAATGCTGCTCTGCTGCTGACAAGAATTAATGTACTGGTTAAATAATGCACCTGCTTTGCCTATTTGCAGAGTTGTCTTCAAACACTATGGCATACATTAATTCCCATACCTTTCAAAGGCAATAATACCCTTCATTTAACATAGTAACATAGTTTTGAAGGCTGAAGGGAGACCTTATGTCCATCTAGTTCAGCCTATTAAGTCTATTTACTAAAGGATTTTCTGTACAGAGCAAAAGGGAAATGCAAAAGCTGAAGACAATATATATATATATATATATATATATATATATATATATATATATATACGGCTCAAAGATAGTAGGCTATCGGTTGCTTTACAAAACAAATAGCCACACACATGTTAATCTTTATTGTATCCATTAATTGTAATGTACAATTCATAGTCACAAACTCACTGATTCATATATCTGTCCAATTAGTGAAGAAATTACATAAAAAAATATAATGAACTTCAAGACTAAACATAAACTGTCCATAAATCCCCAATGTATCTAAGCTGCCTAACCACTAATTATAAAGAACAATTAATGCATTAAAATTATTGTTTTCATTTTCAGCTCTAGCTAGCCCTTTATTATAGGTCCATATTCTCCTGCATCATAATTGAGATGCATGTTCAGCCTCACACATGGTGCTTCTGAATCGTGTGATAAATTGTGCTTCTTCTGTATCCTGGGGTCTCCCACTTCACTCTCGCCCTTTAAATTCATTCTTGTGAAACCTTGAGTGAAAAAAAAAAAGAAAAGAAAAAGTATTCACACTATTTGCTTTATGACGTTACACCAGATTCTTCCCATCCTCCAAAGTTCAAAGATGTTCTCACTACTAGAAGTTGTAAACAGTTTGTTGCCTTGCAATTACAAGTGACACCAAAAGCACTAAATAAATATTCTAGTTTTCTTTGGATATCGCCCATTTGCCACACCTTCATATACTACTTTTCCTAGGCTGAATTCTTCCTCAGATGCTTATCTGATTCCTGTCTTGAACAAAGCCTGTATAATAAGAGTTAAAAAGGAGAAAGAAACATTAGAAACATAGAACATAAGAGACAACAAAGAAAACAACAACAGAGTACAAACTTAAGCATTCTTCCCTACTTCTCTACTAATCATATTCAGAAAGAAAGAAAAAGAACATGACATTCTAAATGAATATATTCTTATGACATTCTAAATGAATATATTCTTCATCTTGTTTGTAAATATGTATAAATGAGTAATTGTTATAACAAGAAATCTATTTACTATATAGCTCTCTATATCTATCTAATCTATCTATCTCATATCGATCTAATCTACCTATAGCTATCTCTATCCATCTATCTATGTAATCTATATCTATCTATTATAAATCTATCTAATCTATCTATATCTATCTACCTATCTATTATCTATCTTACCTATCTATTATCTATCTATCTATCTATCTATCTACCTATCTATTATCTATCTAATCTATATCTATCTATTATAAATCTATCTAATATATCAATATCTATCTATCTAATATCTATCTATCTATCTATCTATCTAATCTATCTATATCTATCTATATACCTATCTATTATCTATCTATCTATCTGTCTGATCTATCCTGGTTTAATATTTCTATATTTCTATATCATAGTTCTTGTCTTAGGCACAGACTTGGCTCTGTATGACCTGCACTGCAGTAGAACTTTCACTTTTTAATATTCCTTCTTTTATTTGGTGTTACTATTAGAGGCTTCTGGGAATCTCAATCTAGTGAATAGAAGTTTAAAGCTGATGGTTATTTATGGTTCCATTGAGATGAGTCCTGAGTGGCTGGATGGGAACACGTGATTCCAATAAACTTTGTTTTATGGCTTGAGAGTTGACAAGCTAAAATATAATTCCCACCATAAATTAGTTTAACAGCATACAAGTGCAGATGCGTTGTGTTCCTGCATGTAGTAATAAGGATCAGTGTTTAGAAAGGATCATTTCTGTCTGGATCTCCTAGCACTGAAGCCTTTCTATCTGCTGGATCTACTTTACAAGAAGAAGAAGAAGAAAAAGAATAGAAAGTAAGTGTTTCTCCATGTAATCCTGGGCTTGATGGGGGAGCTGGAGCAGGGCTTATACACGTGTTTATTATGGTCATGTCTTACTTTTCGATCACATACATAACCCCCATTGTGGCTGGTTCTGTTTTCTCTGTATTCTATAGGTTCTGTAATTATATCTGATCAGGTTTATTTCAGATGTGAATATAATGTAAGCAGAGCAATGTATTTTATAGCGTTGCTGAAAACAATCCCCATGATGATTATTATTATATTATTTTATATTCGTTTAATTTTTTTTTTCTTTATTATCCCAATTACATAAAGACTTTTTTTTTTGTTTTTTCTTAAATGTTGTACTAATTTTTTATTTTCCTTTGCAACAGGTTACACACAATGGAAGGACAAATTGGGTGAGTTTACTATTCTCATTTTTATTGTTTTCATACATAGTGTCAGTGTGATTTGTCAGAAATTGTATCTATTATGAGATTATATCAGTGTGCTATCATGCACCATTGCAGTCTATATACATATATATTGGAGTGTTCTGCTTAGATCCCTTATCTTGTTTTTTGGGGGGCATAATAAATAAAGTTAGGGGGTTGAGGATAGCTGATGTGGAATATGAAATGTATGAAATGACTTAGTGGTAACTGAATAAGTCAATGAGTTCGGTGCATTCTGGGAGTTTATATGATCCCATATGGCTGGAATATTTGATGGGGGTACAGTATTGACTGGAAGTGATGTAATTATATTGAAGACTTTTATTGATTCTGGAAATTTTCCAGATGTCTGTCTTGTTGGGTTTGGATGAACTATAAGTCAGTGCTTGTTGGTTCTGTTGCACTGTATAGCGCCTCCCACAGTTTGGAGTGATGGTATACAATTACAGCACAGCTTCATAGCAAGAATTTTATGTGAATGAATGGTTACTTATATTTGAGAAAGTGCATAAGTGGCTATAGGATTATAATCTTTGCAGCCTTTACAATGGGATTAGCTGATTTCTGGGGCAGTACAATGCAGGCAGCACTGGCTTCATATTGCTGCAGAGTATATAAATACAGATTGGAACAACCTCTTCCTAATACTATGAATAAGCAGAGATATTTAACACACGATATTCGTTTCCTTCTATTTTTACAACACATATATTTTACATAAATATCCATAAAAAAAAATCTTCAGTTACAAAAAAAAAGCAATGCATGAATATGTCTGTAATTTTCTAACATTATGAGAATATATATAAAATATATATAAAATTAGACATTGAAAGAAAAAAAACTATATTTATTTCCCATTTATAGACTTAGTTATATATTGACATTTTGCATCATTTTATTTTTTTATTTATTTATTTATTGCATCTCATCATTTTCATCAGCGGCAAGGAATTAAGTCTTATGAAATAAAAGATTAAATGATCCAATTTTTGTATGAATTAGGCCCCAGAATAAAGAAGTTAGATCAAAAGCAGCTCTATGGGCTGAGGAGCAGGAGGTGAATATTTAACGCTTTTGTTCATCAATAACACTGTGGCTTTGACCTGTCTGAGCAAGTCTTCCCATAAGGTGAAATGCAGGTCACAACGTCTAAGTAATATGAAAATGCCAGCTCTCTGGTAGCCTTTCTTTTCTAAATTGTGTTAAGTAAAATCCTAAAATAACAGATAAATTCAATGTATAATATTTGGGGAAAAAATGGTCTCTTTTTAAATGCATCTCAGCTACAACGATATTGTAGATTTTGCAATTAATATTCTAGAATATAGACAATAAATCTTTACGTGCAAAGGAAAGGTATGTGCAGATGGATAGATAATGGGTAGAATATACATATATATAATAGATAGAAAATATATAAATATGCAGATAATAGATAGATAGATAGATAGATAGATAAGAGAATATATAAATATACAGATAACAGATAGATAGATAGATAGATAGATAGATAGATGGATAGATGGATAGATAGATAATATATATAGGTAGATAGATAGATAGATAGATAGATAGATAGATAGATAGATAGATAGATAGATAGAAAATATATATATACATATATACAGATAACAGATAGATAGATAATAGATAAGATAGATAGATAGATAGACAGACAGACAGACAGATAGATAGATAGATAGATAGATAGATAGATAGATAGATAGATAGATAGATTGATAATATATATAGGTAGATAGATAGATAGATAGATAGATAGAGATGAGATTGATAGAGATATGCATACATTATAGTCTACATATATATATATATATATATATATATTTGTGTATACCTCTATTTGTCAATCTATAAATATAGACAAGTACATTATATATACATAATTTTATGAATGTAAGGCGCATATATATATATATATATTTATATATACATGTATATATGTATAGATCTCTCTCTCTATGTATATAATGAGATAGGGATACTTACAGCAGATACATTCTCATATATTATTATTATACATGTAAACTGTTTGTATCAAACTACATCAGAACAGAAAACATTATCTATTTTACCACTAAGTAAATGATTGAACGAATGCATACATGAGAATCTGGCCATGAGCACTCACCTAACAAGTGTAGAGCGGTCTCATGCATGAAGAATGCCTGGTTGGATTATTGAGGATTTCTGGCTTTGGAAGAGGGGAGGACATTGAGTTTGCCCATGAGTCAGGAACAAATCGTGAACTTTTGTCCTCTGCTGTGTGACTGTCGAGCACTAAAAATAATGAAACTTTGGGATATGTGTTGCTAGTGCCCTCTGACCTGCTCTTCACCATAAACGCTACCACACTCATTCCTGGGCATAGTACAAGGTTTGGCTGCTCACAAGAAGCCTGTCTGGTAGGCAATGCACCATGGATATTTTTAATTTCTATTATTATACTCACTGTCTGATGGAGATGATGATGTGACGCTTCCACACATTACAACTGTTGGATGCAGGAAATACTAAAGCCTGATTGCTGTTTATTATCTCTAACATTTGCTGCACTATATGGTGGATTATAATTTTGTATCTAATGATATCACTGTGGCTGTTTTGTGAGTATCTTTGGGTATTTTTGCCTTCATATAATATGCATACAGATGAGATAGACCTGAATGTAAAAGAGCTTTGTGAAGGATCTCAACAGTCTCATCTGACATGCAGTCCTATGTAAAAGCATGTATTGCAGCAGCTTAATAATTTCACAATGAGTTGTCCTAAATGAAAACTGATCCATGGACAACCATAGCTCTGCTATATCTGCATTTGCTTTGTTTATTAATATTTTACACTGTGTGTATTTATACTGTTACACTATATCTTAAGGGTTTTAGTTTGCCTTTCGGGCACATGCACGTGTGCAAATTGTTGACCATTTATATAAAATATTTAGGGATTTGGGATGAAATACGGTCGTTGTGGATTTCTTTTTAGTAATAACACATCATGGCTGTGTATAATAGAGTGATCATTTTAATAGGATTTCCATGAAGTGTAGAGGTCAATCCCAGCGTCAGGTTACCTGCTGAAAACTGACATGGTATTGTCACACATCCTATGTCATTAGCATTTATTTCTCCTTTTCCCCCATATATTGGACCCAATGCATATATATATATATATATATATATATATATATATTTTTTTTTTTTTCTTTTTGTACACACAATCTTGTCCTTTTTACCTTCATCATCTCACACCTGCCACCATCCTTGTCAAATAGGTGATTCATAGTTGATTCCTAGGAGAGCACTGCACCAGATAGGAGGATTGTCTATACGTTGTCTATATGTACCCTGTAGAACCGAATTTGTGTGGTGTTTACAGAGTCACAGATTCGATTCTAGGGGAATATATGGTCGATGCAAAAACTTCGAATCCTCCTAGAATAGTTAATACATATTGCGGCCATTTCTATGGGACTATAAAAGCAGAGATTCACTCTCATATTCTTCTTTTCCATTCAGTCTATAGTTCATATGTCTTCTAGCTTTGATGTTTGTGGTAATATGTATCCTCTATTATATACACACACAACACCTCCTATCATATGTATCCTACATCCTAGATACCATCCTTACCTTATCACATATATATATATATATATATATATATATATATATATATACCATTTCATGGAAATTTAATCTAATCCTTGTGTAACATCCCATAATCTCCACATTATACAGTATATAACCCCTACTATATATACTATCTATTCTTAGTTCTTTATGTATATAGATCTCTCTGTATGTATATATATATATATATATATATATATATATATATATACTGGTCATTTTACTTTATTTCTATTCATTTGCATGCTGTATAATAATATTTTATTTTTTTCATGAGAATTGAATCACTTAAGCTTGCATTACATTAATTTATTGCAGACTGATTTATGCTTCAGCTCACTCATGTTTAAGGTTAAAGGTAAAATAAGTTTATACTTTGGGGAATCTCTGTAGATATGAAATAATTGTCTCTCGTTTTATTGAACCTTGTGAAAAGTAAACCACAAGTTACTGATTATCTAATTTATTTTCAACCTGACTAGATTCTGGTAACTTTTAGATGACCCCTCGAAAGACAAAGGCAAGACAGGTCTATTGTACATGTTATAGAGCCCCTGATGTCCCCCTGACAACATAAGAGCTCTGGCTCTCCCTCCTCACATCAGACACCAGCAATAACTACACAGACATGTATCTGTTTTTATAAAACACCTATGGTTGTGGCCAACATTCTTGTAAACAATAAAAAAGTGAATTATTTGTGTAAAACAATATTTTTTTTTTATTCAATAGTTACTACATGCAGTTGTGATATAAGGGATCAGGGAAAGATTTCTTGCATATTTAGACGTGCAATGTGTGATTAAGAGCAGGAGAGGGGATGGAATGTTCATAATGATCCAATTAAATCAATATTATTTTGTTATTTTCTGGAAATTATGAGCTACAATTAAAATCCAGTGATAAAGTTCCTGCCCTGTGATTGGCTGGCCTGGTCACATGGCCTCCTAACTTTATTCAGTTGACAGCAAGTAGGAGGGCTTTATGGAGGCAAGAAAAAAAAGACAAGAGCAGAAAAATTAGTATTTTCTATCCTGAGAAATTAATGGCCATGAGTTCTTATATGGTAAACTCTAAGTATGTGGATCCTAAATTCCCTCCATGCGAGGAGTATGTGCAGAGCAGCTACCTGGCAGAGCAAGCCCCTGATTTCTTCAGCTCCCAGCAGGGCTCTGACTATAACCAGCATCCAGCTCTCTACACCTCCCGGCCAAACTACAGCGAGGAGTCCTCCTTCAGCTGTAGCCACCATGCACCAGGCTCCTCTGCACTGCAGCCCCGGGGTCACCCTGGCCAGGAGCCACAGAACCCTTACCCTGCTGCACCTGAGGACCCCTGCCCAGCTCCTGCCCAGATCACCAGACCCTGCAACCAGCAGCACCCTAAAAATGGAAGTCTATCCAAGCAGCCTGCAATAGTGTACCCCTGGATGAAGAAAGTCCATGTGAACTCAGGTAAGGCAGCCACTTTCTTCCTATTCCAGGGTATGATTCTAGGAAACTAGACTAGAAAGCTGCTGAAATTATTATTTATGGCCATTTAAGCCTAGGAAGCCATTACACTCATCATAAATTTTTATGGTTGAGGGAATAGGCCATGTGGCTTTGTTGTTTCTACTGAGGAGCAAACTCCATCATCAAAGTGTGTGCATGCTTTAAGCAGAGTAGTGCTACTTACACACACCCATATATATATATACATATATACTTTTTTTTATATATATGTATGTATATATACAGCTCAACAAAATGAAGGGAGCACTAAACAATGCAATGTATTGTTTAGTGTTCCCTTTATTTTTTTGAGCTGTATATATATATATTTAAGTATATATATAATTTATTAGTAGAGTGTATATAATTGATTGTAGCTCAGTAGAAAAGGTTTGCATTTTTACAGATCCATTCGATTTCACAAAGTCTATTTTTTTTTTTTTCGTTGCTTCCTTTCAGTCAACCCAAACTACACAGGAGGAGAACCCAAACGTTCCAGGACTGCATATACCAGGCAGCAAGTCCTGGAACTGGAGAAAGAATTCCATTTTAACAGGTATCTGACAAGACGTCGGAGGATAGAGATCGCCCACAGTCTGTGCCTCTCTGAGCGCCAGATCAAAATCTGGTTTCAGAACAGGAGGATGAAATGGAAAAAAGACCACAAGTTGCCCAACACAAAAGGGAGATCTTCATCTGCTTCTTCTCAGCACATACAAACTCTTACCAAGGAGCATCAGACTGACCTCACCTCTTTATAAGAAGAATTGCAGATTATTATTATTATTTTATTTTTATTGTTATTTTTTTTTTCTGGGCATAAAATATTGCCAGGACTTTAATTGTGCAGCAGAATCAGAACTAGAATGCTCACAGCTCTCAAGAATGTCTTCTGGACATCATAAACTGTGAGGACATGTTTCTTTTTTTTCTTTTTTTTTGGTCCACATCATGAGGATGCTACAAAAGAGACCTATGGAAATATGCCTTAGGTAAATCTGTCTGTACGTTCTGTCTAATAGCACAGGGCAGCATTGGGTTAACAAGGAAATTGGAGAGATAAAACATAAATGTGGGGACCATATGGGGAAAGCTCTGCCATGATTTCGTTGTTTTTTCTTTGTTACTGCCAGTGGTTATAAGTTACACGATACCAAATGACAGGAAAATTATTATTATTATTATTATTATTATTATTATTATTATTATGAAATAAACGGGTTATTTTTTATTTGTAAAGTGTATTCACTTATTTATTTAAAGGGGAAACTGATCTTATAAAACACACACACAAAAATTAATCATTATAATAATACAAGTACAAAAGCCAAATATCCACAAAGGAGAATTGTTCTCATTAATAGTGTGGCGGGAGGAATCTTTTCTCTCTCTGACAATTCTATATATTTATGGTTGGTTTAGTATAAGATTCACAAATAGGATTTTAGTTTGTAGAACAAAAAAAATATGTAATTTTGGGGTTTTAAATGAGAGAAATTTGATAAATGTAATATTTTTATGGGGAAAAGAATCCACAGGAACAATAAAATGTCCTAGCAAACTGTACAGTTCCATGTAGCATATTCTGTTTTATTTGTATTATTTTCTGTAGCAATATAAACTTACAATAAAAAAAAAGTATTCTATAATTCACACTGTAGAATGAGTCTTCTTTAAGGTAGAAAACGTTCAGGTTCATCCATTGTAAAATATTTGTACCTTAATTATGAAAATGAAATGTATTTTATGCTTATACATTTTTTTCCATCTTAGTTTTTTTTTCTTAAAGCAAATTTGTGAAAATGTAGATATTAGCTATTCACCTTTGTGAGCAGCAGAAGGAAAAGAAGAATTACCGTACATGCTAGGATTGTTTTTTGTTTTCCATTGTTATAGAGCAGCAAAATGTTATCTTATTTTTATAAAAAATAATAAATAAATAAAACATTTAAACATGTATGGATTTGTTACACTTTTATTGATTTGATTGTGACAAGAAATTGCTAGGAAAACTTTATTGGTTTATTAGATGCATTTTGTGATGATTGTAGTCTTGGAAGTAACAATCAGTAGCTGTAAATATAAAAATATAAATTGATGTCCCAGACAGGAAACTAATTGTACATGGGGTATGTGAGGAATCCTTATCTGGGTCATATAGTGTTTGCTCTTACATCTGCAACACACTGACAGGAAGATATGGGGAGATTCTTTGTTTGCTCCTAAGCTGCAGATCTGAGGTCTCAGGCTATAGGTATAGATAATATTAGAGATGTCTCATCCATGTGTTATGGGAACATCATTGTCCCTATGACAGATCATACAGGGGAGAAGCAGCTTCATGTTGAGAGGGTGAAAAGGTATTTTACTAAAGTTCTGCTCAGCCAAAAACCACAGGTTCATCCTGAGGACAAATTTTCTATGCGATTAGTTGGATTTCAGCCGAAGGATCTGACCTCTAAACCCTTGACCTCTTGGACCTTAACTCCCTACTTTAGACATAGGAGCCTTTTAGATTTACTGCGTATAAAAGACTTCTTTGTACATGTGTTACCCTGATAAAAGGGGTTCACCAGGTATATAGATCCAGATCCAGAATCAATGATGCAACTCACATCTGTTTATCTATCTATCTATCTATCTATCTATCTATCTATCTATCTATCCCATATCTATTATATATTTATCTATATATTATCTATCTATTATCTATCTATCTATGGGAATAGCTATCTATTTAATATTTATCTGTATATCAATCACCTACGTTTGTACAGACAGACAAATAGATAGATAA